>NW_023270855.1:14368093-14596965 GCF_011800145.1 Mirounga leonina
AAATAAATAAATAAATAAATAAATAAATAAATAAATAAATAAATAAATATCTTTAAAAAAATTTTTTAGATGGATCATGAAGAGGATGGAAGATATCATCATCGAGGATGGGGAAAGAAGGTGGGGAAGGAGAGGCAGCAAATATTCAGAGGACCCTTATCAGGACAGACTGTCCGGACTGAAGTTTTAGTTCTTTGCATAGTGGGCGGGAAATGAGGCAACGGTTTTGCTTCCATGAGAGGTCTAGAACCCAAGCTTCTATGCAAGATGGCCCAGCAGTGGGAAGTTCTATTTCCTCCTGTGTATTCACCTCATTACTTTTATTGGTCCAGGAGTGATTTTTATAGACCTTCAGGAGAATCTCCTTTCTGCTTCCAGAGGAACATGGTTAAGTAGCATGATATCTGATACATGGAAGTAGGAATTCCTCACATGTTTAAGCTGCACTGAAACAAAGCTTAACAGATTTGTTGTTTGAAAAAATTGCATTAAAAGTGCTATTAAATTTTTAAAAATTCATTTAGAGAATTAATAAGTGTAATTAAAGTTTTTTAAAGATTTTATTTATTAGAGAGCGAGAGTACAGGAGCATGGAGAAGAAGAACAGAGGGAGAAGCAGACTCCCCGCTGAGCAGGGAGCCAAAGCGGGGCTCAATCCCAGGACTGAGATCATGACATGAGCCAAAGGCAGACGCTTAACCAACTGAGCCACCCAGGTGCCCCTAAAGTTTTAAAAATTTAATTCATTTAAAGAATTTAATGCATATACCCCTACTTCTTGGTGCTTATATATTTAATTCTTCACTTTCTAGAAGTATATTTATATAACAGGACTAAAAATAACTGTGTTTAGCCTCTTCATTTCATAGTGAGCCTTCCAGAATACTTAAATAATAATTGAGAGAAGTCTATTAGATGTGCACACTTTTGGCAGCATTCCCTAGCATTAATTTCTTTTCAGGCAGGCAGCTTCTCAGTGTTCAGAAGAGTTGTGACATTACATAGCCTTTTGTGAAATTGCTTCTTTACCATCTTGCTTTAGATTACATCTAGAAACTACAGAACATTATGACTGTTCCCACAGGGTTTCCATGGAATGGCAGTCAGTAACTCCACTGAAAATACTAGAAGTGCCACAGTAGAGTATACTCATAGTCTAAGGTTTGGTTTGGTTTGGTTTCCACCCATATTTTTATAAATTACTTTTAAGGATTCGTATACCACATCAACTTAGGGATAGTATGTGAGCCAGGCTATGTGTACAAATGTCTCTGAACTATCTTCATGGTCTTAACTTTCAGGATTTTTCCAAAATCTCCAGAGCCTGAAGTAAATCTCTCTTGGTTCTGCTGTGACCAGAAGAGGACCTAAAGCAGAAATGTCTAGATTGCTTTTCTTCTTTTTCTTTTTCCCCTCATATTAGCATGAACATGCTGAGCTCTGGGGCCTGAGAGAAACATACATTAATCTTTTCCTTCTTACTGTGCTGGGGCCAGTGATAGGTTGGAGACACTAAAGTAATAAATCTGAAATCCATGAGATGGCTTAGCTGTGGGGTAAAGTTCTCTTCAGAGATTTTTAAATGGAGAATATGAAAGGGAGAATAGCAGAAAAGAAGAGAGTTTGTATGGTAGGAAATATGATTAATTATAAGCCCTTCCAAAAACCCACAAATATAATTTTGTTTTCCATTAAAGAGGACACTGAACTTAAATTTTTAAAAAATCCATTACTTTCAAAGTGACAAAATTAGAGAGATGAGAATATATCAGTGATTACCAGGGGTGAGGGTCATGGGCAGGGTACAGCTATTAAGTGGTAGTATGAGAGAGATCCTTTGTGGTGATGGAACAGTTCTGTATCCCAATTTTGGTTATGGTTATCAGAATCTGCGTATGTGATAAAATGTCCTAGAGCTATATATCCTCAGGAGGAAAGTGTCTGAAAAACCTGACAAAATCTGAATATGGTCTGTATTTGAGATAATAGTATTTTGCCCATGTCAGTTTCTTGGTTTTGACAACTTAACTGTGGTTCTGTAAGATATTACTGGGGAAACAGAGTGAAGGGTACATGGGAACTTCTTATGAGTCAAACTGTTTAAAAATAAAAAGTATTTTTGAGAAGTCCACTATGATAAACTGTAAAGCTCAGTTGTCACCCACATTTCTGAGGAGGAAACTGAGCCCCATGGCAGATTTGAGCTGTTTGGAATCCCTTAGAGTTCTCAGCCTATGCCTGCATCAGATGAGTCTGTCAGCTCATTTTTGCAACTCAGGAGATTGACCTCTGACATCAGTAAGATGGACTCAGATGATGCCATTTCCTCCACCACCAAGGGTAGGGGATGGGATGATAGACGGGAGGCAGTTGCTCTCATTTGACAAAAGATAAGAATGCTTTTTCATGTTCCTTTTTTTTTTTATTTTATTTCATTATGTTAGTCACCATATAATACATCATTAGTTTTTGATGTAGTGTTCCACAAGTCATTGTTTTCGTGACTTTGCTAGGAGACCCAGAATTGAGGATTATAGCTGCTCTTTTAGGGACTTTAGGTGATTTAGCCCCCAATCAATAGATTGTGCTCTCTCTAGTTTTTCACAAAACGATGGGCAAGATTTGCCAAAGGCCCTTATGAGTTTCTTCTGCTCTACCCCATTGTGTGGCACAGTGCCTGGCAAGCAGAAGATGTTCAATAAGTATTTGAGAGGCATATGTAATGGTAGCTCCGTGAGGTCAGGGGATTTGTGTTCTATACTCCAGAATCTCCAGCATCTAGAAATGGGTCTGGTATGTAGTCGGTACTCACAAACATGTTTTGTATGAAGGATTGTATTCTGTTCTTTAGATTCTATCAGCCAGACTGCTTTCATTCTGCCTTTGGAGTGGCTCTTAGAGAGACTGGAATATTAACTTCAGGGAACCACAAAAGAAAGAAACCACAGGAGCCAGCCAACGATCAATGAGTAAGTCATGGCTGTGATTTTTCACTAAAACTTGGGTCTAACTATTAACCACACTAACTACAATATAGAAAAAGAAAAAAAAAAAAAAAAGACTTGAAGCTGCATATACAATATGGCTGTTCCCAAAATCTGAAGGAAAATACAAGGCTAATCCTTCACAGGGGTCACCTCAGAGTCAGACCCCATTCTTTGTCTTACTTCACTGTTTTAAGATCTATCCTGTCTAGATAGCCCCTTCCATTCTCTCCTATCCACAGATTCTCAAAATGGAAACTTCAAAAGCCCAATCTCTGTGACTTCACTTTTCGGAGGACGTTAGCTCCTTTTTTACCTGACAAATCAACACCATGTTTGGGAACATCATTCCATTTATCTGAAATGTTCCTCCAGGTGTTGGGCTAAGCAGGAGACCTGCCCATCATTGGTGTGTATGCTGCCTCTTCCCTAGAATGCAGAGCAGGTCAGACAGAAGTATTTTAGGTGTAAAACAGCATGGAAAAGAACATGGTATGATTCAGAGATAAGGAGCTTGGGTTGATTGAGGGGGAGAATGCTTTGTGGGGAAAAATGGCAAACGGAGTTCATGAGATAGAGTTGGGTTGGAATATCCATCAAAAGAGAACAGGAGCAAGTAGTTAGAAGCAGGACTAGTAAAGGAGACCAGCAGCAAGTAGTTAGCAGCAGAGCGTGCCAGCCATGCCACCAAGGCAGTGTCTTGTCCCAAGCCTCCCTTCTTTCCAGCTTCCTTGCCTATCCCCTTGGCTCTCTGCTCAAGCAACACTGGGCTTCCTTCACTTCCTACTTGTCAGACTTTTGCCACTACATTTTTTCATTATCTAGTTAGTTCTTTTTGTGTGAGGGGAGGATATAATTCACATACTAGAAAATCCATCCACTTAAAGAGTACAACTCAGTGATGTTTAGTATATTTACAAAGTTATGCAACCATCCTCACTGTCAAATTTCAGAGTGTTTCATCATCCCCAGAAGAAACCCTGTAGCCATCAGCAGTTACTCCCCATTCCCCTCCACCAGCCCCTGACAGCCACTAATCCACTTTCTATCTCTGTGGATTTGCCTATTATAGACTTTTTACAAAATGTAATCATGTGATATGTGACCTTTTATGTCTGACTTCTTTCACTTAGCATAATATTTTTAAGATTCATCCATGTTACAAGATGAATAAGTACTTTATTTCCTTTTAATGACTGAATAATAACATCCCATCATGGGACTGTACCACACTTTGCTTATTCATTCCTCAGTTGATGGACATGTAAGTTATTTCCATTTTTGGCTATTAGGAATAATTCTGTTATGAATATGCATGTGCAAGTTTTTGTGTGGATATGTTTTAAATTCTCTTGAGTATTGCTTGGTTTACTCTTACTCTTCAGACCTGAACCCAAGCTCTCTTTCCTCATCCTCTGAACCAATGTGTTATATTCCTCCTTCCAATTATGTGGCCTTGTGCCATCTTATGCCTTTTCTTTAGTTATCTGTCATCACTGTGCTTTACATTATTTTGGGGACTTATGATCAATATCAATCAATATTTGTTGGAAGTGTAGACACTGGCTTGCCCTGTTGAACAGACTCTTATTCACACAAATTCTGATTTCTGATGATGTCTCCCAAAGATATTAGCAGTTCACCACAAAATTAACACCGGTGTAGAGGAGTTACTTATCTGAGACCATCTGTAATCTAGAGTTTTCCCCACTTTTCACTGGTGTTATTATTTTTTTTAATTTTTTGTCATTTGGAAAATAAAAAGCTTATAAATGGGGAAAATTAACCACCTACATAATGCTTTTCACACTATTGAATTTATTTGAAAAAAATAGAAATTAAATGTTATTATAATGTGTTCTTGACAAAGGCATTTATAATAACAACACACTGTAATTTTCAACATTCACATTTCTCTTGGGATTGGAAAAAACATCAGAGAAAGTTAATGCCAGTAAAAATACAAAAAATTTTCTATAAATTTTATATCTCAATAAGTTCTGCATAATAAAACTGAGCAATGAAAATTTCCCCTAAATGCTCTGAACATAAATTGGCTGCAGATAGAAACTTTGCCTTTTAATTTGGATCCTATCATAGCCCAACTTACTGATCATCTGAAAGAATTAGTTAAAATTGTTTAAATATTAAAAAGTAATCTGTCACAGACCTGTACCCCTGAAACAAATAATACATTATATGTTAATAAAAAAAGTAATCTGTGTACCAAGTATAATTTTATTTAGCCACTTTAGGTATCTAAAGCCAAAAAAACCTTGGAAGCTTTCTTTTCCTATAAATTATTACAATGTGTGGGTGCACATGTATGTGTATTGAGTTCTCTATTTTTTTTCTTTCCTCTCTTCAGACCCTTTGTATCTGTCATGTTCAGGCAGTGGCTCTTGTCCTAAGCCACAAATGCTCACATTTGTCGTGGCTTACTGCACATGACAGCTGACATTCTCTTTAGAGACATTCCATGGGAATACCTCCATTTCGCTGAGACTTGGTTTTGTTACTGTTGCTTTGAAGTTTTTATTTTTAAATGATTGCAAATTCACAAGAAGCTTCAAAAGTAGTACTATATTTTCAAGTCAAAAATTTGGTTTTGAATTTTAACATTTCATTAACATTTAAAATTCTGTTTTTCTAGGGAGGTATCTGTGATTTTGTATCCATTTAATGTATATTTGAGAAGCACCTACTTTGTGCCAGGTGTCACTTTTCTAGTCAATAAACATATAAATAGTGAACAATTTAACAACCTCCATCACATACACTATTAAATTTTAATTTCTTCAGAGTAGAGTCGATTGGTTCTCAAAAATCCAGTGGGCTACACAGGTAGTACCATATTCTTTTTAAAGATGTACAAAATAGGACTCTGGGAGGTTAAGGGGCATGTCTCGATTCACTACCTAAGATGGGACAGATCAAGGAACAGGATCCAGATGTCTTGACTTGTAGGCCAAGTTCCTAACACAGCCGAGGCCTTCACAAATAACTATTTGCTAAGCAAAGCAAGAGTGCAAGAAAGTTTAAAGGTAAACATTTCCCTGATTTGGAGAAAGAAACAAAACAAAAATTTCCTCTGTTTTCAAGATTTTTAGGATCATTATTTAAATAAAACCAGTGAAAGATGATTTAGAAATTATGTTGTTGGGGCACCTGGGTGGCTCCACTGGTTAAGTGTCTGCCTTCAACTCAGGTCATGATCCCAGAGTCCTGGGATCGAGCCTTGTGTCAGACTCCTTGCTCAGTGAGGAGTCTGCTTCTCCCTCTCCCTCAGCTTCTCTATCTCTCTACCTCAAACAAATAAATAAAATCTTTAAAAAAACAATGTTATTCTATTTGTTTAAAAAGTGTTCATTTCAGGAAATATTTTGTTTAGACCCAGTCCCTGTGGATGGGTGCTGAATGTATGGATATATACAGAGGGATTTAATACAGTTCAAACTTTGTGTACATTTATTTATTTTTCCAAGATTTTTAGTCATTCAGACTGGCCTACCTCCTAATGATTTGAGAAATAGTAATGCTTCGTATGTTTCAGAAAAATTGAGTGCCTCGCTTGGCTTGCCCTTTTATTTGACATTAAGAAATGGGTGGACATAAGAATAAGGCTAAGCCAAATGAATTCACCTAGTGATAGGGCAAAGTAGTTTCCTGCAAAATAAGAAAGTCTTAGCAAAAAGGCTGAATTATAGCCTGGTCACTGGAGTGAGACACTTTCTGTTCAGCTTTAGTGATATAATAATAGTTACTACCCGAGGCATGGCTAAAATACTCTGGCCGGGGAGCTGTCAGGGAGTTTACAAAATCATGAACTTCATGGGTAAAAATTTAAATAGAAATTAAAATCTGACTCAGCTAGGAGTTGAATTGTGTCCCACTAAAAACAATATGTCAGAGTCCTAATCCTCATTCCCTCAGAATGTGATCTCTTTGGGAGAGAGAGTTTTTACAGAGGTAATCAAGTTAAAATGAGGTCATTCTTGTGAGTCCTAATCCAACAGGACTAGTGTCCTTATAAAAAGAGAAAATTTGGACACACACACACACATATCTATGCACAGGTAGGATGCCATGTGAACATGTAGACAGCCATCTACAAGCCATGGAGAGAGGACTGGAGCAGATCTTTCCCTTACAGCCCTCAGAAGGAACCATCCCTGTGAACACTTTGATTTCAAAATTCCAGCCTCCAGAATTATGACAAATTTCTATTATTTTAGCCACCTAATTTGTGGTATTTTGTTACTGCAGCCCTAGAAAACCATGACTCCAAGATCTTCATGCTTGCTGCCTTCCATCAGATGACCCATCAGTAAGCATGTATTTAATGAAACCCTATTATGTGCACACCTCTGAAGTCATGTCAAAGAAATATTAAAGAAATGAAATGCATAGTCCTTACTGCCCTGAAGCTTTATGGTCTAGTGGGGGCCAAAAGATAGAACCTTAGGAAACACAAAGTAACAACACAAGACAATATTTGATTAAGTTAATGCAGAACTGTACACTAGTGTTCCTCAAACCCAAATGATAGATCTTTCTTTTTTTGGTAGATTTTTTTCATGGCTTTATTGAGATATAATCCATATATCATAAAATTCACCCATTTAAGTATATAATTTAAGAAAAGAGTAAAGTATACAATTCAGTGATTTTTCATTGTGCAGAGCTGTGTAACCATCACCACTATCTAATTTTGAGATATTTCAAGACCCCAAAAAGAGACTTCTTTGTACACATTAGCAGTCACTCGCATCTCCAGTTTTCCAGCCCCAGACAACCATTAATCTACTTTCTATCTGTGTGGAATTGCCTTCTCTGAACATTTGACATAGATGGAATTATGTAACATATGACCTTCTGTGACTGGCTTCTTTCACTTAGCATGTTTTTAAGGTTCATCTATATTGTAACATGTATCAGTACTTAGTTCCTTTTTCTAGGCAAATAATAGTCCATTGTATGATTATACCTCATTTTCTTAATCCATTCGTCAGTTGATGGACATTTGGGGTGTTTCCACTTTTGGCTGTTATGAATAATGGTACTGTGTATATTCATGTATACATTTTTGTATGAATGTATATTTATATTTCTCTTGGATACATACCTAGTAGTGGAATTTCTGGGCCATATGGTAACTCTATGTTTAGCATTTTGGAGACCCCTTTTAAAAGAAAAAAAAAAGTATTCCTTGCCCTTAGTGCTGCCTTATGTTATTTTTATTATGGTACTCTGCTTAAATATGTTTAAACATCCATCCCAACCTATCTGAAATAGCCCCCTCCTCCCACAGACACTGTAACACCATGGTCCTGCTTGATCATCTTCATGGCATTTATCACTATCTGAAACTTGCTTACTTATTTCTATCACCAGATGTTTATTTATTGCCCATCACTCAACCCTCACTAGAATATGAACTACATCAAAAAACTTGTCTATCTTGTTCATTTCTCTATTCCCGATCCTTAGGATTGAACCTGGCACAAAGTAATTGCTCAGTAAGCAGTTAACATAGAATAACAAAATAAAAACTTTTCCTGGATAACTTGAGGATCCTAGGGATTCTTGGATTCTAGTTTGAGAAATTCTTACATGGATAGTATGTCCAAGATAAGAGGCTCCCCCAAAAACGAAGGAAAGAAGCTCATGGGAGAAATGGACTTGAGTTGGACCTTAAGACTTAAATGGGCAGTAGGAGAAGGGTTTCAAACAGGGAGAGGAGCATGACCAAAAGCTATAGATTTGGGGCGCCTGGGTGGCTCAGATGGTTACGCGTCTGCCTTTGGCTCGGGTCATGTTCCCAGGGTCTTGGGATCAAGCCCCACATCGGGCTCCTGACTCAGCGGGGAGTCTGCTTCTTCTTCTCCCTCTGCATCTCCCACTGCTCATGCTCTCTCTCTCTCTCTCTCTCTCTCTCTCTCTCTCTCTCTCTGTATCTCTGTGTCTCAAATGAATAAATAAAACCTTTTAAAAAAAAAGCTATAGATTTGGAGTATTCAGAGCCTCACTATTGTATCCTTTTCAGATAATAGGCAAAATATGGATTATTGATTAGACCTCTTTGGGTTGCATATCACAGATTACATAATCAAATTTACTGAAAACATGTTTGGGTGATAGGACTATGAAGTATGGGGTTAACTAAATCTCAAGCCCAACTGGACTCAGAGATCTATATGACATCTTCATAGCTTAGAGTCTTTCTCCATTTCTCAACCCTGCTCACCTCTACATGTTGACTTCATTTTCTGGCAGATTATTTCCATTTATAGAGCTATAGGGCACTGGATAATCCCAAACCTACCTGGTCATGATCAATGATTAAAAGGAAGAAACAGTGTTTCTCTAAGTACCTATATTACAAATCTCAGGGAAGCTTGTAATTGACAGTATAAGTCATCTGCCCATCCCAACAATCAGAGGAATAGAGTATTGTGGTTGGCTGGGCCTGAGTCCCAATGAGTGTGGAGCATACCTTGCATGTCACATGGCATTGAGGGTTGAGCCTCACCCAAATCAGATGGGATAAGTTTCCTATGGAAAAGAAGTATTCTTTTCTCAGAAGAAGGGTGGAGGGTGCTGGAAAGACTAATGATAACAACAAAAATAAGAGTAATAGTAATGATAACAGAACAATTCTTTAGTGAAATAGGCACGTAAAATTCTTCTGGGCTAGAAAATCTGGATTTTTAAGACTCATAGAGGATGACATTTATATGTGTGGTAATGCTAGGAAACCCTTCTTTAGGATTTCTCTTTTAAAAATAAGGATATTTCTGAAATCCAGCAGCAAGGTTTCTTTTTGAAGATGAAAAGCCCTGCATATGTGTTGCAAATTTATGATTAACTGAGCATAGAATTTGGTAAGGAGTCCTATATTCATTTTGTCTATGCTTTTTTTTTTTAAATGGCAGTATCCCTAAAAGGATTCATTTTTGTCTCACTGGGTCCTTAACACAGGAACATCCATTTCTCACAGGAAGAGTTTGTGATTGTTTGTCCGTAGTTACATCCATCTGAGCATTGCTTCCTGAAGGAAGCTGGTGTCTGAGAATCTAGACTGCTTTCCACTGTGTCTGGCTATTTTAGGTTGTTTGTTTTTCTTTGAGAACCAAAACAAGAAACACCATTAGTGGGAGTACCAATTAAGAAGCCCAGTGAACAAAGCAAGATTAAATAAAATAATACTCGTTCTGAACATTTACTTCCATTAGCCCAATTCTCTCTCCAAACCCTGTTCTCTACTGGAGGTTAAATAGAAGGACTGTTATTTTAGTTAGCGCAGTGAGCAGATACTGATAAAAACTAAAAAAATACATAAGTAAACAAGATCTGAATGTTTTCTCTAAGGCTTGTGTGGCTTTGGAATTCAGTACCTTTAGTGGTAAGCAAGGTAACAGTACTTTGGTTATGGATCTATTACCTTCTTTATTTCAAAATTAATTCATTAAATCATTAAAAACATGTTGAGCACTACTCTGCTTTTCATATTAAGGGATGGGTACAGGATTTTTCATTGCTCAGATTTTGTTTCAAGGAGTATACAAGTAGCAGGGGAAACTGACAAGAAAACGACCCAAGTGCAAAATACAATTTCTAGAACTGTGTTAATAGATGTAAACACAGCATGATGTAGGAGACCTAGAGTATATAAGAATGAACATAATAATTTTGTGACAGGAATTTAGGTTAAAGCTTGGTACAGTAGGTTGCTTTTAAGCTGGGATTTAAAAGATGAATAGGTTTGAAATAGGCAAGAAGTGAATGTGTTCTATTTTTCAATGTTCTACTCATTTATTCCTAAACTCTTAGGTGCAATCATAGAGGAGTTTTTTCCTAAATCCTTACAAACCAGTTTTATATTTTAAAAGTGCTGCTCCACCAAACTTGGTGACTGTTCTCTTAATAGACCAAGGTTCATGGGTCACATATGGCAGCCTTCATGGAATGAGAGCATCTCACCAGGGGTCTCGTTCCACTGCACCTGCCCCTGCAGGTCAGGCACTAGCAACAGAACCGAGTCAAGGAGCCTTTCGTCTTTGTGTAAATAAGGCTCCAGATGTGTCATGACACTGCAGGGGCAGCGTTTGACTTGCAGGTCATAGGGTGATGTCAGTCTGTCCTGACTCAAAGTTCTGAAGCAAGAGACTGAGCTCATGCACCATGTCTTCCCTCCTTCCCCATCACCGCCAAGACTGCAGATGAACTGGGCTGGGTGATCTGTACCACAAGCCAATTGTCAGCAGATCATGTTAGAAATTACCCTTTATGTCCCCTTTCCTGTTGTATCAGTACAACAGTGTAGAGACTTAGGGCAAGGAGAGAATCAGGCTAAGGTAGTCCAGTTTCCACTGAGAGGCTTATAACTTGAGACGTGTGTCGTTGTGAGGGAGAATGATAAGCTTCAGAGACCATTTTTAGTCCAACAGTATATTCAATCTGGGCCACACTATATTGTCATGAGTGAGGCTGTGTGCTCTATAAACTAATATTGTTTATTTGTTTCAATATTAGGTATAGGAGCCCATGACTTAACGAAACTTAAAATTCTCCATCTCTGCCACTCACGGGCTTGTCTTCTCTACTTAGGTCTGTGTACACATGCATTTTTCCCCTGGTTGTTGGAAATGACTTAAGATGTTCATATGCGGTGTGTCTTCTAGTTGTGCAAATATTTTTTTTCTTTTTTTTTTTGGTGGGGGGTGGAGGGAGGGGGTGGCTGGGTGATAGACATTGGGAAGGGTGTGTGCTATGGTGAGCGCTGTGCAAATGTTTTCTTGTGTTCCTCATGATTAAGTGGCATGCGTGTGCCCGATAGAGTCTGTTGAATTTCTAAGGTCACGATAATTGGCAGATGGAAGAAGTTCCATGCTATCAACTTTGAGAAAGGCTCTGGCTGCCTTCCTGCCTGATGGAGCAGTGAGAGAGATGAGTTCTGCTGAAACTGACAGCAGGCTGCATAACAAACAGCGTGAGCCATCAGCTATGTTATTTTTAAGTAACAGGCATTATTCCCTTTGAAAAGAAAATTTCCTCTTGATATTTTTCTTCCTCCAAAGAGTGTACTTTCCTCTCCCTGGAAATGGCTCCTCTACTTCTCTGGACACTCAGTGTAGACCGTTACAGCCCTAAGTGATGGATGAGTTCACTCTCTAGCAGCTCTTCTTGGCCTCTCATCAGCATCTCTAGACAGTCTGGCAGATGTCTTCTGGTCTGTAGGGCTCTCACGGGCCTGCTGCTGGCTCCTTGCAGCTCAGCTGGAGTCAGTCCTCTTGAATCTACTGACCTGGCCTCAACCCTTCTCTCTCCCTGGCAATTATCTCTCCTTAGCTCCCCTCATTTCCCTGCAGACTCCATTTCTTATGAAAGTTTTAGGTGCCCACTTTGGACCAGCTGCTGCTTCCATGTGATTACTCATCAGAATCGTGGTTTTTCCATAGTTAGCCCTACCAAAGTGGACATTCTGTTCCTCAGTGGAGCTGCATTCTGTAAAGGAACTGTGTTCTCGGTTCTTATATAAAGAACAAGTACCATGTAGAGTCAACATAGCTTTGAGAATCTCACACTGGAGACCACATACCACTCTCAGTAGGTCCAAAGCAACCAGATTGCCCTCCAGGATTGGAACATATTGCCATTTCCTCATTTGGACACCAGATGAATTAATTTGTTTGTTTTTTAGTAGCCATTGTATGATTTCACACCTGGCCTGACAAGAAGCTCACAGTGTAAGAAACAAGGGGTAATGAACTCAGCTGCAAATACCAGATTATGGATGTTTCACCACCTATGTTCACCTAGGACATGAGCTCTTGAGGTGGAATGGCCATTGAAATTACCTCCACTAGTATCTCTCTCAATCTCTCTCTCTGTCTTTTTCTCCCTCCTTCTCTTCCTCCTTTTCTCTCTCTCTGGCTCCATCTGGCATCTTCTCTTCTCTCTTTCCATCTCCATTTTGTCCTCCTCCCCTCCTCCACTCCCTCCCTCTGCTCTCCAGCACATGTACAGGAACCACTGGATTTAACTCTAAAATGTATTAATGTACACATATTAAAAGGCCAAATCATCCTGTTGTATTCCGTCTCAAGTTCTTAGTAATCACCAGTGAAAGCTTGGCCTTTTCCCACTCCTGTGTTTACCTGTTGTTTTCTTCATTGCCACAGTCTCCCCTTTCTCCCTGTGATCCACCCACATCAGTCTTACTTGTCCATCTTTACACTCAGAGGGCTTGATCTCCTTTTCCATTCTTTTTGCTATAAAGACACTGACTGACAAACCTGAAGTAGGTTATTAAATTATTCTAGAGGACAACTTGTTTTCTGCGCCCCACCGCCCCTGTGTTACATTCTGTTTGACAAATACTGGCTGAGCATCTGGAGTGGAGGAGGCCTTTCTTTTCAGCAGAGCTGAGTTCCTACTCCCTTGGTACTCTGGTAGAACAACATCCTTCCTCCACTCAACACCTCCATCTGCTTCAGATATGTCCCAGCCTTCTATCCCTTAGAACCTAGCCCTTGTGTGGTGCTTCACAGACTATTACTTCCAAAGATGACCTCCTAATATTATGCAGCCATCAAAAACAAAAACAAAACAAAACAAAAAAAACTTGCAATTTGCAATGACGTGGATGGAACTAGAGGGTATTATGCTAAGCGAAATAAGTCAATCAGAGAAAGACAAGTATCATGTGATCATACTGATAGGAATTCTTAATCTAAGGAAACAAACTGAGGGTTGCTGGAGTGATGGGGGTGGGAGGGATGGGGTGGCTGGGTGATAGACATCGAGGAGGGTATGCGCTATGGTGAGCACTGTGAATTGTGTAAGACTGATGAATCACAGACCTGTACCTCTGAAACAAATAATACATTATATGTTAAAAAAAAAAATAGACAGTAGAAGGGAAAAATGAAGGGGAGGAAATCGGAGGGGAAGACAAACCATGAGAGACTATAGACTCTGAGAAAGGAACTGAGGGTTTTAGAGGGGACGGGATGGAGGGATGGGTTAGCCTGGTGATGGGTATTAAGGAGGACACATATTGAATGGGTGTTATACGCAAACAATGAATCACGGAACACTACATCAAAAACTAATGATGACTAATGAATGGTGACTAACATAATAAAATAAAAAAAAAAAGATGACCTATAGGCTACACTGATGGTACTTTTCTTAATTTTTTTCCAGCTTGATCCACCTAGTCTTATTTTCTTTGTTACTAGAAAGATGTCCTGCTCATTCCTGCTAGTCAGAGCTTCATCACATACATATTTCTTCTTGCCTAAAATGCCCCCCTGCCTATCTGATACTGTACTAACCTCTTCTACTAAACTTTCTCTGACAAAATCATTAATTCCTCTTCTCAACTTTTCCAATATGTGAACTCTATATTTAACACTCGGTGATTATTAAATGGTGTTATTTATTCCACAGGTCCCAATGTATCCATGGGCCAGATTTGCTTATCAAATGAGCTTATTTTCCTAACACCATGTTTTAAAACTTTTGAATTAGTTCCTGTTATTATAAAATGGAATGACTGCATATTGAAATCCTGATTTCCTGTTTCTACCCACCTCCAGAAAGGCATATCTGCAACACTGGATCTACATCTCCCCCACTGGGAGAATGGTGGCTCCTCCCCACCCCAACTCAGCTGAGGGAAAGCTTTCTAGCATCCATCTGTCCATCCAATTGCCTTTCTCCTTTATTTATCTGGTCCCAGCTGTGAAAAGCACTTAGTACAATGCCTGGCAATAGCTGCTGCTGTGTTTATGGTTATGATTATAATGTATCTTGAATTTGTTACTGATTCAGGTCTTATTTTCCAACTCGACTATGAGTTCCTTAAGAACAGGGACCATATGTGGAGAGATGATCAAATACCATTTTTCTAGGGGTGCCTGGGTGGCTCAGTCATTTAAGCATCTGCCTTCAGCTCAGGTCATGATCCTGGAGTCCTGGGATGGAAACCCATGAGCATGGGGCTCCTTGCTCAGTGGGGAGTCTGCTTCTCCCTCTCCCTCTGCTGCTCTCAATCTCTCTTAAATAAATAAATACTTATTTTAAAAAAACACAATTAAAAAAATACTATTTTTCTGGAGGAAGATTGGGGAACACTGAGATTGGTAGGAGATTTTCTAATGGGAAAATAATGTTCTTTGAGCCTTTAAGAGGGAGACAAGGATGAGGAAAGTGAACATGCTCTTGAGGGGAGGGATTTAGGAACCCTGGTTGCCAAAACAAGAGAAAAAGCATATTTACATGGTACTCTTTCCCAGAAGGAAAACCTAGAAGTTAAGTAAATGAATGTGTTTAAAATCAGACCTAGTTCCATTCAATGTTGGTCATTCAGTAAAGGAAAAGTCTCTGTTATGTGGCATTATATGGCAGTCATTGTGCTCGGTCCTAGAGATGTAAGGGTACATAAGACTTAAAGGCCTTACACTTCTTTACTAAAAGTTGAATCAAGGAGAGAAGGAAAAAACAGGATTTATTTTTCAGGCTTATTAGAAATATCCCTTTTGTTTATATTATTCATTCTTATTTCCTTGGTTACTACCAGAAAAAAAGAAAAATACACTTCAAAGTTAGAAGAGATAAATAACACAATGTGGAAGCAAGTAGACAATCTCATAGTTTCAGAGCTAGAAGACATCCCGGGGATTACTGAGGATTCCTTCCTCATCTTAAACATGAGGAAACGGACGGAGGCTGAAGGTGATAATGTGCCACTCGCATCTCCCTCTGAGGGAAGCATAGTTGATGGGCATTCCCAGCCACTATCTCCCAGACTTACCCCATGTTCATGCAAAAGCCATGCTTCCCCAGGCTGCTCCCAGCTAACATCTGAACCAGAAGGTGACACTAGTGAGAGTCCATTCATCTGGGTGTGGGACCCCTCTACCAAGTGCCTGGGCTAGAGGACTCCCCTTCAGCCTAGCCTAAACTTTCTTGAACCCAGATGCAATTCTCCTTCCTTTCCCTTATCCTTTCATAGATGTCAGACTTGTATTGAAGACTCTCTCTACCTACTCATGCTTCTTCCCCTTTAATCTGCATAGACATTTTCCCCAGTAAACCTCTTGCATGTCCACCTCTGTCTTAGAGTGTTTCTTGAAGGACCCAGTCTGATACACTGAGCAAGATCATGTCACTTGAGCATGTTCACACAGCTAGTGAGTGGCACAGCTGGTGCCTGGACCCACTTTGCTTGACACCCAGTATTACAGTCTTTCCATGAAACATCATGAAACCTCAGTTTTGCCATGATTCAGGCAGAGAAACTACTGGGTGGAAAAGATGCTGAAGGAAGGAAGAAATGGCTCCTCTAACAGCTGCTATGCCTAGGAGAAAATAAAACTGGATCCTGAGAAAGAGGCTAGACCAGAAGCATTTCCTAGGTTTTGAACTAGCATGTGTCCCCTGGGTTTTGCCCACCATGTCCTATTTCTTTACTGGGGGGAAACAAAGTATGGTAGGAATAGCAACAGCTTTTAGAGACAAACAGATCTGGATTAGAAGTCCAATTGTTATTTTTATTGTGATACTTGAGATGATAACTAAAAGTGAAGGAGGTATTGACTAGCTGAAAAACTGGGGGTGGCAGGGAGTGCTTCTGACAGAAGAATCTGCATATGGGAAGGCTCCAAGGTGAGTGGGAGCATAGCTCCTTTAGGAAGCTTAAAGAAGGCACAGCAGCTGGAGCACAGAGAGTAAGGGTGAAAGTGGCATGAGATAAAGCTGAAGGAGTAGACAGGAGCACGAACCTGCAGGGCCTCATAGGATATGGTGTGAGTATTTGTTATCTTAAGAGCAATGGCAGAACATTATAGGGCTTTGAACAAGTGTGGGGGTTAAGGGATAGGGAGAAGCATAATGATCCAACTTACCACTTGACACATTACTTAAGCTTCAGTGAGAAGATCAGGTGGACAGGGCCAGAGTGGATGCTGGGACATGTCTTAAGAGACAGAGGCAAAGAAAGATGGTGGCTTGATCTTGGGTAGTGATGATAAAGACAGAAGAGGGTTGATTGGCAAGATGTCCAGGAACTTAAATCAACAGGATTGTGTATTGATAGCCGTCCACCTTGCCCCTCCCATATGCTAAGTTCATAACTGATAAAACTCCATCACCTGTTGTGTTTGGTCTTGTGCAGTATATATGATAAGTGTTTATTGAATACTTGCCATTTGATGGAGGTATGAACTGGAGGCTTTTATCCCACCAACCCTGGGAAGAAGAACATTTCTAATTTGCCTCACCTCACAGAGCTGGCAGAGAAGGAAGAAGCAGGTGTGTGCCCCAGAGCAGAAGCAATCTTTTTGGCGAGCAAAGACATTAAACTGGGGCTCCAGATCCATCTTACTGACCTTATACAATATGTTCTCCTGAGCAGAAGGAAAGAAATAAGGTCATGGGATAAAGGCCAGAAATGATGTAATGACAAAAATCTCTTCAGACACCAGCTCTACACTGGCTGAATGCCAATGATCAGAAAGTAAATTTGAAAGTCAAAGAACAATTTATCTTTTATCATATTCCTATTTCTAAAATTTGGCTTAGCCACAAGCCAAGCTCTTTTATTCAGCTGTATTTGTTGAGTGCCTACTCTGTGTGCCAGGTACTATGGAGCTGAGTTCTTGAGAGAGAGAGACATTAATCAAATCTTTACACAAATAATATGTATTGCAAATTTTGATGAATCTTAGGAAAGAAAGGTAAATGATACTATAACAACATCTAGGGGAATTCTTGACCTAGACTGGAGGGTCGGGGATCAGAGTTCTAAAGAGTAAGTTGGCATTAATTAGATGAAAGGGATGGAAAGCGCCTAATGGAAAAGCATTGAGGAGGAAGAAACAGCATAAGCAAAGACCATGTGGCATGTATTATTAGAACTTGCCTTTCTAGCACTCTTCTGCTTGCTCCAAATAATCTTTCAGTTAGAAAGGCAACTCAGTGAGGTGAGACCATAGAAAGCTGTAAGTGAATAAGAGTGTAGGATCAAGCCTATGAATGAACAGTGGCTTCACATTCTGCAAAATGTTTCCATGGCCAGTGAGAACAGAAGAACATCATGCTTCATTCCATTGTGTAGTAAATCAGCAAGGACTGAAATTATGGCTGATTTTCTTAAGAGGGCACAGCATGAGTGATGTGAATGTTAATAATGAATAAAGGCAAATGTCAGCAGACTTTATTCTGTAGTCCAAGGTAATATAGCTATTTTCCAACTAATTAGTAAGCTCCCTGAGGAAAGAGACCATACTTGTTTCCTTGATTTGTGACTCTCAGTCCCTAGCAAAATATCTGACCCATAGTTGGTATGTAGTAAAAGTCTGTTTTGTTGATATTCTGAATTTTTATTATTATTTTAGTACAAATGAAATTAATTAAAATCTACAGAGCCACTAGAAGTCACTTCTTACTTCCATTCTCTTTGTGAGGTTATTGTAGTGGATATACAAGTCTTACATCATTCAACTATTTATTGAGCATTTGATATATGCCAAATTCTATGCAGGGCACATGAATATGATGTAATAACTGAGACAGGCCTATAGATAAGGAATTACAATAAAACATGGTGAGGCTTTCACAGAAGGAACCAAAAAGGGAAACTTTCTCATTACATGTAGTCTTTGCTTTGCATAGTTCCAATATGCACAAATTTTTGTTATCAGATTTACTTAACATAAATTCCCTAATAGCATGATTTACATTTCAGTTATCATGGTATATTAACAGTGAGTAATTCCATAAAGTGCAAATTTTGCTGTTAGATTCTTTGTCCACTGTGTAAATAACAGATGTGCAACATGGTCAGTGACCAATCATGTCTCTTTCTCAAAGTCTGCCAGTGATTTGTCACTGAGCATCTGTTATTCAGTCTGTGCACAGACAGCAAAACATGTAGTTGAGTTGCCTCCTTACCTTCAAGTGATGAACCCATGTGACATTTTATGAAAATGGGTGTTTAAAAGAGAGAATTGGCTAATGTAGAGGGAAGTGTGGTAGAGTAACTAAAAGTAATAATGCTAGAAGTAAAATTCAAAATAAATATCAATGGAGTTATATAAGAAAGCACTGACCCTGAGAACATTGACTCGAGAAACATAGCCAGAGGAATCTAGTGAAAGCATATTGTCAACATAAATGAAAAAAGGAGTTGTGATGAAGAGAGAGACAATGTTCCAGGAATGGGAGAAGATATTTGCAAATGACATATCTGATAAAAGGTTAATATCTAATAAAGAACTTATAAAACTCAACACCCAAAAAACATAATCCAATTTAAAAATGGGCAGAAGACATGAACGGACATTTCTCCAAAGAAGACATACAGATGGCCAGCAGATACATGAAAAAATATTCAGCATCACTCATCATCAGGGAAATTCAAGTAAAAACTGCAGTGAAATATTGCCTCACACCTGTCAGAATGACTAAAATCAAAAACAAAAGAAACAAGTATTGGTTAGGATATGGAGAAGGGGGAACCCTCTTGCACTGTTGGTAGAAATGCAAACTGGTGCATCCACTGTGGAAAACAGTATGGAGGTTCCTCAAAATGTTAAAAATAGAACTACCCTATGAGCCGGCAATCACATACTTGATATTTACCCAAAGAATACAAAAACACTAATTCAAAGGGATACATATACCCCTGTGTTTATTGCAGCCTTATATACAATAGCCAACATATGGAAGCAGCCCATATCCATCGATTGATGAATGAATAAAGAAGATATAGATACACAATGGAATATTCACCATGAAAAAGAATGAAATCTTGCCATTTGCAATGACATGAATGGAGCTAGAGAGTATAATGCTAAGTGAAATAATTCAATCAGGGATGGATACCATATGATTTCACTCATATGTGGAATTTAAAAAACAAAACTAGCAAAGGGAAAAACAGAGACAAACCAAGAAACAGACTCTTAACTATAGAGAACAAACTGATGGTTACAAGATGGGAGGTGGGGGGGGATGGATGAGACAGATGACAGGGATTAAGGAGAGCACTTGTCATGATGAGCCTGGAAGATTAAAATAAAAATGGGAAGGAAGGAAGGGGAAGGAAGGAAAAAGAAAGCAAAGAGAGAGAGGAAAAGAAAAGAAATGAAAAGAACCTCTCAAAGGTATTTCACGAGATACTTGGAAGCTGATCCGAGCTTGGAAAAGAGTAGACAATTCACCAAGCCATAGAAGAGATGCTTGCTCTGTATTGTAAATTATACCATAAGAAGGTGTCATGTAGTATTCAAACTACTCTACAATTTTTCTATTGTTTTAAATTACAGTGTACTAAATAAATATTAATGTTACTATTTTAAAATTCCCTAATACATTTACAACCAACAGTTAGAGAGTGTTTAATGTTCTGGCCAAAAAAAAATTAAAGTCACAGAATAATTGTAATTTTTTCCATTGATTATTTTTTTGATTATACAGTTTTAGCTAGTACTGTCATTTTTACAGTTCTGTACTAAAACACAAAGCGGGGCGCCTGGGTGGCTCAGTTGGTTAAGCGACTGCCTTCGGCTCAGGTCATGATCCTGGAGTCCTGGGATCGAGTTCAGCATTGGGCTCTCTGCTCAGCAGGGAGTCTGCTTCTCCCTCTGACCCTCCCCCCTCTCGTGCTCTCTCTTTCTCATTCTTTCTCTCAAATAAATAAATAAAATCTTAAAAAAAAAAAACACAAAGCGAAGAGTGCCTGTAGTTTATTCCCCTCTATTGGCTTTTTAGTTATCCAACACTTTATTCTTCTTTTAGTGATCACACTAAATATTACAGCACTCATATTGACTTATTAGAGTCTAATATAAATTGGAAACTTTGCTATTTATCACACAATGTGAGGGTCTTTACCCTTTCCTGACCGTTTGTACTATTGTGTGTTTTTTTTTTTTAAGATTTTATTTATTTGACACAGAGACACAGCGAGAGAGGGAACACAAGCAGGGGGAGTGGGAGAGGGAGAAGCAGGCCTCCCGCCGAGCAGGGAGCCCGATGTGGGGCTTGATCCCAGGACCCTGGAATCATGACCTGAGCCAAAAGGCAGACACTTAATGACTGAGCCACCCAGGCACCCCACTATTGTTTTTATGGACTTCATTCTAGAAACATTCTAAACCCCATAGAACATTACACTTACCACTTTATTATACAAATTACCCTCATATGAGATTACCCTCCTATTTACCCTGTGTCTCTCCATTCCTTCCTATGTGTTTATGTTTCCATCTCAGTTAATTTTCTTTCTCTTTGAAGAACTCCCCTTAGTATTTCCTTCTCCTTAGGCCTGATGGTGACAAATTCTTCCAAATGTTGTTTGTCTAAAAATGTCTCTTATTTTTTAATTTTAGGGTTTAAATTTCTGTGTTGAGATTTCTTTTATTTTAGCATTTTTAAAATGTCAGTCCGTTGTCTTCTAGCATCTTTTGTTTCTGTTGAGAAAGTCATATATTAGTCTTATCATTCCTTTTTTAAAGGTTAGATATTGTTGCTTTCATAACTGCCCTTAAGATTTTTTTCTTTCTCTATGGTTTATGCATAATTTTACTGTGATATGACCAGGTATTTATTCTACTTTGGGTCCCCAGCACTTCTTGAACCTATGGAGTTCCAAGCAATTTTTGATGTATTTTGTCTATTTGGGAAAAATCTCAGTCATTACTCTTTTCAAATATTTTCTCTTCTCATGTTATCTCCTACTAAAATTCTAAAAATGGATGTTACACTTTACTGTATTCTGTATATCTTTTACACTCTTTTTTATATTTTTTATTCTTTATTCTATCTGTATTCCATCTAGGCATTTTCTTCTTACCTATCTTCTAGTTCACTAACCCTTATTCTCCTGTGTCTAACCTGCCATGAAACCCACACTTTGAGTTCTTAATTTCTGTATTTTTTTATTTGTAGAATTTTTATTTGACTCTCTTATAGTGCTTAGGTCTAAGCAGAAATTTTTCACTTTTTCAGTGTTCATAAACAAGTCTTTTTCCCGGTATGCTTAGTTATTTTTGAATAAATTTTGAATATTGAATATGAAAAATGACAAAAGTCTTTTGAGATTTTAAGTGATGTTATATTAATTTGGAGAGGAAACAAGAAAGGGCCAGAGGAAAAATATCAAAACCAGAGAACTCTGAGTAAAAGTTCTTACTAAAAATGACAAGTGTGTGATTAAAATAATTTCTTAAGAAGATAGAAAGATTTAAGTGGTATCTAATAGACTTCAAGATCTTTACTCTAAGGAAAACACTTTCTGTTAAACAATAGGGCTCCTAAGAATATTAATGGCATTATCCCATGGCACTTACACAGGGAAACACAGATAAAGATATTTATTTCAAAGAGATTTCTGAGTGTGTTTTTTTTTAATTGAATGGTTTATAAATGTATACACAGAAAGGTCACCATGCTTTTAAAGACATCATATCAGCTGGTGTTGAAAAGGAAAGAGCACAAAATAAATAGCCAGAAAGTGGAGCAAGAATCATACTACAGTGTAAACACAGGCCATTTCTTATAAAAAGGGAAAGATTACTAGAAAGTTAAACCAAGAATCTAGGAGAGTGAAGATCCCTGGAAAATAGTGGAGCCTAATTCAAGAAACTGGAAACATGTGCCTAGTTGAATTTCAAAATTGCTATGGACCAGAGACTGCTTCTACCTCCCATTTGTCCTCTTTCTAAATAGGAGTACTTATAGTGCTTATCCTATACCTGTCCCCGGTTATATGTTATATGGGGAGGGAGGGGAGACATTTAACCAATCTTTAGTTCCTAGGGTTTCAAATCAAAAGGACCCATATTCAAGGATTATATGTAAGGACCCTTCTTCTAGACCTGAATCACATGACAAGATCCTGGACTTCATATTGATGTCACAATAAGAGGAGACTTTAGGAATATAGGTTGAGACAAGTGTCTATTTTGCCAGTGGGGGGAATGTAAATAATTTATCTCAGAGGGAAGTCTTTTTTTAAATAGTCACAAATTCTTTGATAATCCTACCATTGAATGGTAGGCACTGTGTCCCTTCCTCATGAGTCTGGGCAAGTTTGTGACTACTTCAGCCAACAGATTGTAACAGAAGTGACCTCTGTGGATAGGCTAGAAAAGAGTTTGCTGCTCCCACCTGGTTCTGTTGGGATAACACTCACTGTGGCAGAAGTGAGCTGCCATGCAAGTCTATCTGCTCTGATGCCACTATGCTGGTGAAGCCCATAAAAGGGTTTTGCTTAACAGCCCCAGCTAAGCTCCCAGCTAGCCATCAACCTCAACTGCTGGCCATGTACGTGAGCAGTACTGAATGTCCAGTACACTTGATCCTTCAAATGAGTGTAATCTCAGCTAATTCCAAACACGCAGGAAACTCTAATTGAGAACATCCTATCTGAGCCCTTCCTCAATTTCTGACCCACAAAACAGTGAATAAAATAAAAATTTAAGCCACTGTATTTTGTGATAATTTGTTATGCATACCATCAGATGAGGTGTGGGGCCCAGAAATCTGCATCTTAATAACTATACATAAATGATACCTTTGCACACAAAAGTCTAAAATTTTTACCAAGGGTTATGTGTGCTCACTCAAATTTCTTTCCCTTCTCCTTAACACCCTAATAGAGGTGGTCAGAGAGCAAAGATGTCATCCCAATTTTACCTCTGGAGGTGAAACACAAACCATCCAATATTGGCTGAGGAATAATCTCATGACTAATGGAGATTGTGACACCAGACATGCCACAATTCTTTGATTTAATGTTCTGGGAAGAGATGATTTCCCCTCGCAGATTGGATCCCCTGCTGTTATCTTAAAACATCTAGAGCATAAAAATCTGACTTTATTTCTTTTCATTCCTGCTGCTTCCTTGAGCCAATGAGAGGGCAGGAAACAGGATTTGTGTCATTCATTATCCAAAAGCACTGCTGTGCCTGTCTCTGAGGAAAAGGCATTCATGAATGCAAGTTGGTATTAAAATGGTTTCCCAGATACATGAGAAGTTAAGTTACATTAGCATTTGCATGCAGAAAACTCAATATTTTTCTAATGTGTTATGTTGGCTATTTACAATTTACATTTCTAATGCATTACGTTGGCTATTTACAATCATATGAATTGTGTGTTACAATCCTTCATTAGTTCTTGTTAATGAACTAGCACACCTGGTACCTCTCAATCCAATCATTGCTCGTACTTGCTTTCTGCCAGTCATTAGAGATGATAGGGAAACTCAAGAGAATGTGTGTGTCAAATAGAGACCAAATGCAGGTGGTAATGAGATTTGAGTTACACACCTGGGCTCATTCATCTCCTTAATTTTTTGGGGGGGGGTGGGCAGGGGGTGGGGAGCGTGGTTAGTGGAGCTGAAATATTAAAGGCAGTGGTTCTTTTCTAAATCTCTTCTCTAATTGTCTGACCAAGTAATGATTTTCCTGAATGACAGGAGAGGAAGCAGGATGGGAAGGGAACTGTGGATGCTAACAGTATCCACTATCTTCAGTGTAATGTCCTTACAGTGAGTAATTTGCTATATTTAACTTTCCGTCTGTAGAGACTTGAGTATGTATGTATCTACTAAGCTACTTAAGTTCTCAGCAAACAACTTAGATTCTTTGAATAGCACTGATCATTTAGTTTAACAACTCAGGTGTGGTTGTGTTTGGTTTTTTGTTTTTTATTTTCCTTTTTTTTCCTGTCCCAAATTTAGGCTTGTCATAATTATACAGAGAGAAAGGATATGAAATTGGATATAGAAAGAAAAAAATCTATGTTGGTGGAGCAATAAGCTTTTTAACCAGTCCAATATGCAGGAATAACCCTTCACTATCTACCTTATGCGACCCTGAGAATCTTTAAGTATAATTCTGTGAGTCAAATGATTCCTTTAAAACTCTCATGTTTACATTTAAACCTTAAGTATGATATGTCAGAATCAAAGGTTGGGGGAAAATGCTGTTTAGAATTTCTTTAAAAAATTCTTGTTTTTCAATCTTATTAAATATAAATTATAGATAATATTTAAAATAAATATAAACAATTGAATATGTCCTACATAGTTAAAATATCAAGTCAAGAAATAGATGACTTTGCTACTTAGTTATTAAACAATAAAGGGAGGATCATTACAACTTTGGGGATTTTGCCCCTTTCCATAACTTGGTATTTTCTTATTAATAAAGATATTTGTTGGGGCACCTGGGTGGCTCAGTCGTTAAGCGTCTGCCTTCAGCTCAGGTCATGATCCCAGGGTCCTGGGATCAAGCCCCACGTCGGGCTCCCTGCTCAGCACAAAGCCTGCTTCTCCCTCTCCCACTCCCCCTGCTTGTGTTCCCTCTCTCGCTGTCTCTCTCTGTCAAATAAATAAAATCTTAAACACACACACACACACACACAAAGATATTTGTCCAGGATTTTCCAAATCAGAGTTACTTAGTAGGCTCCAAGCAGTGTCACAAATCTGCCCATATGTATGAAGATATTAAGGAAATTATTTGCTTTCTTTTTCCTTTGAGCTTTTTGATCTACATCTATAATTATCTGTTTGGATCCTGCACAAAAATAGAAAGAGAAAATGAAAGAGTAATTATGTTTTGAATAGACTAATTAAAAAGTAGAAGATAATTCCACATACATAGAAAGCATGTAATATGTGAGGAATATCCCTAAGATTTAGAGAAAAGGAAATTGGATCACTGATAAATAGAAACCCCACCTGATTCTATACCAGTGGTACAGGTAGTATGCTGTAGGAGGAAGACCGCTGAACTGGGAGTTGGGACTCTTGAATCTACCTAGATCTAACTGAGTGACCTTGGACAAAGCACTTCAACCCCCTGAACCTTGGAGTCTTTAATAGGAGACTACCAATTTCAACAACATAATCTCTTCAATAGATTCTTGTAATACTGATCCTAAAATATGAAAGTTTAACTGTATGATTATTTAGTTTGCAGGACATTTTGTAAATAATTATAGAAAGCCAAATAACAAATCTAATTTGGATACCCAGATTGAAGCCAGCTCAAACGGGGACCCTAAGGATGTGACTAAACAATGGATTGTAATCGGCATTCATTTTCTATTCATCTCTTGATTAGCGTTGGATGGATGCAGAAGCCAAGCTCACTTGCCAGGATTAGGATAGGGACATATGGCAAGCAAGTTGTTTTGGGGGATGCTATAGTTATATATCTCATTCATCTATACAGTAAAACCACATATATTTAGACTCTCCAAAGTTCAGAACATTTGATAATAAATAAAATGTTATCAATACTTGATATCTAATAAAAACCCCACTGTAAGAATGGTTTAAGAAAATTCATTTATAAAAGGGAATGTTTACATAAAGGAAATGATTTTCATATACTTTAAAAACCATCTATTTGCTTGGCCATAAGATAAATTTTTCTTAATCATAATTTCATTCAGTTTGTTCAAATTGAATGGAAGGTCTATTAGACCTGGCACCATGATAATTTAGTTGGTACATTCTCAGCATCTAGCAAAACAGCTGACATAAAAATGTATTATATGTATTGAGAAGGATTAATTCTGCATGTCTTCTTTAACATTACAGTTTAAACATATTAAAATACTAATGTAGTAAAATTAGAATTGCATATAGGTATAAAACTGAAAAAATGAAAGTCCCCCCCCACCATCATCCACATTTCATGGGAAATAGGACTGTTAGCATTTCTAGGTATAATTGTATGCAAATACTAGTATGTATACATGTTTCTGTATGCTTATACTGATGTCTATCTATTTATATCCTTAACAAAAATGGAATTAATCTACTTGTACTTGACTTTCATGTCTTGGAGAAATTTCTCTAAGAGTATATGGATCTACCCTGTCCTTTGTGATGGTTACAGAGAATTCCACCACATGGGATATACTTTATTTAAATATTTCTGACCCATTGATTCTTTTAATCAAAAACTGGAAACATTGCGCTAAACACCTTTGCATATTTATCCTGTAGACATGAGGATAAATTTCTAGCAATAATTTTTTTGAGTCCATCAGATATAAGTTTAAAGTTGTTTTAGTGTTAAATTGCTCTCCAGAAAGGTGTCACCAATTTGTATTTTTCTGAGGATGCGTGTTTGTTCTAAATTTCAACTCTTGGCTTTATCAAACTTTTAAATATTTCCTAGTTTGATATTTAAAAGGAATATCTCACAACAATTTCTGAAGCTTTTGTGAGATTCAAGACAACTTTCCTAGTAGTCATTTAGGATTGGGATAAGGTTGTAGAGGTTTATTTCAGGTTATTGTTACCTAAGTGAATTACCTTTTGGGGAATCAACCTTATTGCTCTGGTCCTTGATCGCTCTACTCTAAACCATGTAAGGTTGTTAAAAATCTAAGCTCTACTGCTCAAATTTGGCACAAACTCTCAGAACAAACAGTGTCAGTGCTCTGCTCACCTCCCAGGATTCCTGCCTTTGCTTAGATTTAGACATGATAATTCATTAATTTCTTGTCAGTTCTATATTTCTTTTACAAAGATTCTTAAAATATTCATTTAAAATATTAATATTTTAATTGTTAGCAAAAAGTTGATCTAAATACCTAGCTGATCAAATTAGCAGAAAGAGGAAATATCTTCTATGTCTATTAATCTTTATATTTGCCATTTCTTGCTATATGCTTCTTTTGTGTAAGCAAGAACTGGAACCCTTTTACTCCAACATTAGGAGATTAAGGAACAGTTGAAGAAATAGCTCAGGAGACTAAGGAAAAGCGACTAGGAAAGTGGAGTGATAACCAAAAGCAGGTGGTGTCCTGTAAACAAAGGAAGGAGAGGAGTGATCAGCTCTGTCAAATGCTGATAAAGAATAGGATAAAGACAGAGTTGATCAATGAATTTGGCAACATGAAAGTCACTGGTTATCTTGAGAAGAGAAGTTTAAATAGAATGTTGAGGGCAAAAGTGTGATTAGAATGGACTGAAGGGAAAATACGAGGAGAAAGAATGGAAATAGCAAATATAAAAAATTATTTCCAGGGGTTTTGCTGCAGCAAAGCTAAGACATAAGGAAGTAGCTGGCTTGGCAGTGGATATAGGGCTGAGATGGTTTTTTTGTTTGTTTGTTGGTTGGTTTTTTTTTAAAGAGGGAAAAATAACAGCATTTTTAGATGCTAATGCAAAATATCTAGTGGAGAGAGAAACCATGATGTGAGAAAGAGGGAAGAGAATTGCTGAAGTCATTCTTGAATAGACAAGAGGAAAAGGTTTGACATTGAATAACATCATGGGTTGTTCATCTGAGTTTGGGAGGCAGGGGCTTGAAGGTGGGTAGTGTAGTGGTGGAGGTCTGGAAGTTCTCATCTGATCACTTCATTTTTCTCACAGAATAGGAAGAAAGATCTTTAGCTCTGGGTGAAGCTGATAGAGGAAGTGCAGAGTGCTTGAGGAAAAAAAAAAAAGTCTGAAATGATGCTCTGGTAGAGAGGGAAAGCACATGCACCAGAGAATAGGAGCACTAAAAAAAGTGGCCTGAAACCATACAAAGCCAGGGAGATATGAGGATATCAATTTAAATATCTTAAGAGACCTAGAGAAATGGGGTCCAATCCAAGGGGTGAAGAATGTCAGATAATACACTTTTTGAAGGAATACAGCCTCATCACAGCTTGAGAATTTAATATTGGATGACTTGAATCTTAGGTACATTGGCTGCAGACCAGCTCATTTAGAGAGGGCATGAACTTGGGTTTTCTTTTGGCCTAAAAATTTTTACACTGGGCTTCATTTTTTTCCTTATAATCCTAAGAAAAATTACCTTGGGTCTCTGAAGCTCCAGATCTCCCAAATCTCTGGTCATTATTCATCTTCAGTCAGCTGAAATAATATCCCCTAAAATTCTTCTTGGTTAGGCTGTCCCAAAGGTGCTGGGATTGACACATGGCTTCCCTAGTAGAAAAACATGTTTAAATTCTGTGGGATTGTAAAATTAAATGTAGAGATGATGAAGTAAATATATTCTAAAATAGCAATGCTTTTGTTTTAAGGATTCATTTGCATGAATCTGGCCTAGTAGCATCATAAACTAGCCTTGTGCTTACAATAAAATGTTTAGTTGAATCATCTATTGATCTGGAATTTTGATCATAAGCAGAAGTTATAATAAGATCATTTGGACCATTGGTAATAGGATATGACTTTACACACTTAAAAATTTAACTTGTGTTTATAAGATTTAGTTAAGAACTCAAGATGATTTCATCTGGTAATAAGATTTTCAGGATTCTAAAAAATGTTCAATATATCAAATTTATAAATACAGCTTAAAATGTTACGAAGTCTAAGCTTGTATGCAAAAACTTTCTTAAAATGTATTGATTTAATTAATAGACTAACAGGATTATTTTAGGTTTGTCTTAAAAGCTTCAGGAAGAACTATGTTTTTTAATTAGTAACTAAGATTAATTGATTATCTTTTTTAAAATCAAAGAACTGATGATTCAGTTATTCTGGAAACCATATTTATTCTCAAGGTCATCTTAAAATTCACATTGACATTTTTATATATGTCTTAAGAATTTTTCTCTAATATCTTTTTGGTTCCCTGGAATTTATTTTGAAGTGAAGGAAAGATGCAGTATGTTTTTCTACTTGTTTAAACAAAGACCACACCCATCTTTTCATACCTAACTTGAAATGCCACTTTAATCATGTGCTAAATTCCTGGATATGTTTATTTATTGATTCTCTCTTTTATTGTTCAGCTTGTTCCTTCCATAGTATATAACTATTTTAATTATCCCATTCTATAATTTCATACTCTCTTGTACGACAAAGCCCTATTGTTCATTTTATAGAACTTTTCTGGATATTTTCACATGTTTATTTTACAGGTGATCTTTAGTATTACTTTATTAAGATAAAGTATATAAATGGTAATTATTTCATTGGGACACATTAAATTAATAATTTACCAAGCACACACTTAAATCAGGAATAGTGGTTGAATTGTGTCAGTTGACTTTTTAAGAGTGGGAAGTGAAGAGGGCCAGAGGGAGAGGGAGAGAGACACTCTTAAGCAGGCTCCACACCCAGTGCAGAGCCCCATGTGGGGCTCAATCTCACACCCCTGAGATGATAACCAGAACTAAAATCAAGAGTCAAATGTTTAACTAACAGAGACACCCAGGCACCCCTGTCAATTGACTTTTGATATTTAGTGAGATGATTATATATTTTTCCTCTTTGGGCCTTTAATATAATGAACTATATTATTACATTTCTTTAGGTTCAATTAATCTTCATTCCTGAGATAAATCTGCTTGATTGAGAATCATCATACTTCAAATTTAATGCTGAATCCTATTTGCTACTGCTTTGAGATTTTTGCATCCTTGACAGTCTTCTAAATTATATCTATCATTATGGGTCTGTTAAACTTATCTATTTATTTATTATATTTTACTGGAAAATCATTCATTTTAGCCAGATATTAAATATTTTTTTGCTTAGAAGTTTAAAATATATATGTCATTCTGTTTGCATTTTATCTTAGGCCATTTCCCAAATTGATATTTTCTCTTGTTTTAAAATCTTTGTGTCCCAGTGGTGTATTTCATTATTACTCCTCGCTGGTCATTGTTATTTGGTTTGGTTTAAAAAAAATAGTTCTTGGAGTTTTTTTTTTTTTTTAAACTCTGTTCTTTCTGAATTGTCTTCCTCTCTAGTTTCTTCTTTATATTTTAAAAAATTTATTTATAACTCCTTTATTTTTGTTTTCACCAGGTTTAGTTTGTGACTATTTTTCCTGAGTTTTTAATGCTAAAAACTTCATTCTTTTATTTCTTTTTGTTCAATAATGTTTTTGTCTCTAATTTTTCATCCAAGCATAACCTTATTTGTATTCCTAGGCTTTGTCTTCCTTATTATCATTATTTCCTACATAGTCTTTAATGTTATTTCTATTTCCCCATTGAGTCAAGAGTTAAGTGAGAATTCTTTGCATTTTCCAAGTGGTTGTTTGGTAATATTTTATTCTAAGAGAGCAATAATTAAACCTTTACTGATTTATGATCCTTACTCCTAATTAATGAATATTATAATATGCACAAAACCTTGTGAATTAGTAGCACAGATTTTATGTCTACATAATACCAACATGAATGTGATTTTTAAAAAAAATTAGAAGTGAAATATTTTCTTCACCTGCACAACATATCTTGAGTTAAAATCCATTTGTGTAAATTGGCCACTCTTCTTCAAAATTTAATGTGATTTTTCAATGTAAATACAATTCACAGTTCTAAAGCATTTGCAGTATAAAAACATGTATCATTGGCCACAGGGCAAGTATGGAGATTGGATTTAGCAGAGCTCTGGACAACTACTTCAGAGAGGCCATATCTGACATTAGACTTTTTCCTTCCAGAGCCCTCAAAAGAGTAGAAAGCTAATGTGACAGCCTGAATCCTGTTAATCTCTAATTTTTAGCCCCAGTACCAATTCTTTTCACTTAATCTTTAAAATGCTACCTCCCAAACTTATATGTTAAAATATCAAAAGTTGGAAGAAAGAAAAATAAACTCCCATTTTTCTACCATCCACAGATAATGATTTTAACATTTTAAAGATTTGATTAATAATATATGCATAGTGTTTCTAACAAAGAGGAAAAATCTCTTAAATCTTTGTCTCTTTGTCTCTATACTTTTCAAATCCAGTTATCTTATTCCTTCTGGATGCTTCTAGTCACCACTTTCTCAATTAGAAAAATAAATTATTATAAATGTTTTCATTTCTCTGGGACTTTAAACAGATGAAATTCAATTAATGCCTTCATATTCTACAGGCACATAGTAAAAAGCAGATCTTCCCTTTCTGATCAGTAGCTCCATGCTGTATGCCACCTTCACTGAGCTTTGGAAGGGAGAGGTCTGAGGACACAGAACCAGGAAGATCAGAAAACATTAAAAGACTGAAATATTTTCAGTGAGATTCTTTCACTTGAAATAATGGTCATTTTGACATTTTTATCTGAGCTCCGATATTTCTTCTGACATTACTAAAATAGATTACAAAAATTAGAAGCAAGTTTTAGTAACTACAGCTCTTGAACAATGTTCCAGCACAGCTAGAGAGATATATTTGGAAGTATTCCACAGTGACCAAGTGTTCCAAAAGCAATATGTGACTTCTCAGAAGTCAGGGTCAAATCACAGGAAAACTGCTCTATACCAAGGTGAATCGTAACAGGACTTCATCTCCTGTGTCCAAACTTATCATCTGCTTAATATAGCCATAAATTTTGATCAGGTCAAGTTGGCAAAAAGTTGGGGAAAAATCTGTTTGACTGGGCTTGTATTTGATCAACAATAGGATGAAACAAGGCAATTTGAAAAAAAAAAAAGATTGGGTTGGTATTGAGTAAAGTTGTTTCCATCATCAGAAATAATTATAGACTATTTTAGGGAGGCCAGACAATTAAATGGGTAAAACCCTTTTGCACACCCATGCTTTGAAGGAGGGCAGAACCTTCTGAAGAGTAGAGTGGCAATAATGGGAATAACCCTGCATATGGCAATATAGCTTATATTTACTGTGCTTTTACTATGTGCTGGGTATCATACAAGTTTTTTATCTTAAATATCTCATTTAGTTGCATACTACTGTGTATGTTCTGCCTGAGGTACAAAGGTGTTAACATATAATTCAGTATCACGCAGTAGCAATGTGTGAAATATTGAAAAGATACCACAAATGACATTCTTCAAAATATAGACTAGAGCAAAGGCACAATGCCTTCAACACTGCATCTCCCATGTGGTATTAGCACATTTGCATTCCCACCATGCACACAGTTTTTGTCAGACTGTGTTAATCTCAGTTCTATGAGAAACATGCACCCTGATGCCATTAGACATGCAAGATATTTCCCAGGGTAAATGTCTGTGAGGGAAAATGGGAAGGGAGACTAGGAAAGACAGATGATGATTCAGGTCAGACACTTGTGAAGGCCAGAGGGAAGAAAGGTTGTATGGTAGTTTGGCAAGGCCTGTGGGGTCCTCTAGCCATTCCCTCTTATAAGAGGAGCTCTGCATCTCCCAGGAACGGGGCTGCATGAGTGCCCCCGCCATGCTCTGTCATTGCCAGAAAACTGCCTGCTAGAGGCATGGCCTGGATGCACACACAACGAGGGATTTCAGAGCCCAGCATCTGGGACCTTCCATCAGTTGTGCTATCTATTACTCTTAGTTAAGAGGCACATTTTCATAGTGACTACAGAGACCAAATGTAGAGACCAGCTTGGCGTTTTCCACAGACTAAAAGCACAATTTATCCATGCAGGCATTCACTCATTCTCTCATGTGTTCAATAAACATTTATTGTGTATGTATGTACAAGAGACAATGCCAATTTAATAGAGTCAAACATAAATAACAGTACAATGTAAAATTATACTGTGATAAGTGCTAGGAAGAAGTTTCAGAGATATGACTGTATATAGAAAGAAATCTACCTCGTCATAGAGTTAGGAAAGCCTTCTCTGAGGAAATAACATTTGAGTTGAGGGCTGAAAGAGGAGTGAAGCAAGTGAAGGAGGAATAATAAGCAGAGGCCAGAGTAAGCAAAGTTCTTGTGGCAGGAAGAAGAAAGACAAACATGAAATATGTGGCTGACTTTGAGTCCAGTCTTGAACGAATTGAGTTGGAGGCATCTTTGAGACACTCAAGAGGAAATGTAGAGTAGAATCTGGTTGTTAGAGGAGCAAGGAGACTGTAGATAAAGATTTGCAAGTCATCTGAACATTGGTAGTAACTAAAGCTGTTAGCAGAAAACAAAGTGGAATCAGTTTACTGTGTGTATTTATATTATATATATATATTTTTTTTTTTTCAACTCTGTGTTGTAAAACCAAAACCTTTCGTTCTGTCTTTGGATGGAATAAATTCCAAACTTTACAACTATTGTCAATTTTTTAGGTAAAAAAATAATACAGAATTATTTTTAAGCTACTCTTTTCTGGAGCTCAAGACATCAGATACCTCTTCACAGACATTTTAAGAATTTTTTGATGGTGAAGAACTTTCTTTAATTCTTAAATAGTTCTTTATCACCATATAATTTATGATAACCTTTTGGAATGTTTTTCTATAGTCCACACTATGTGAATAAAGAGCAGCCCAATGAGAAACACTGTATTTTTAAAAGTTGGTAGCAAATTTCATTTTGGTGCCTTAGTTCTCCCACATTTTGATTTTGTTTTGAAATTTCCTGTGCTGAGTTCAAACATGGAATCTCATTCTGGTAGATAAATAAAATATGAATGATGACTACTTGCACTTTGATAAATTGTCTATATCTAGGGATTTCATAATGAAAGCCATTGTCACCATTTTAATGTATAAAGGGACAGTTATGTGCAGATGTATACATAGTCATTTCCTCAGAGTAGAGGAGCCTGGGGTAAGTTGATTCGTGATTTAATGATTTTCATCAGAATGAAATAAGAATTTGATCTTTGGATTTGATCAACCTCTCTCTGCAGCTGTGCCCCAACTAGCAATTATTCCTCCCTGGGCTCTTTGCCCAGGCAAATGGGATTCGTCCTTGTTTCATGTCTCACTGACTTCACTGATAATAGACATAGTAACTGCTTGAGCTATTGCCTGCCTCTGAACTGCATAGTTCTGAAAACTTGAGAAAAGGGGTTTTCTCCTATAATTTTTCCCTTATCACAATAAAATCCTTCCTCTAATAATACACTTTAGGGGCCAGTTAAATATCTTACCATCAAAACTTAAAAGCAAACTAATGGGATACAACCTACTATAACAATTTTATCTAAAAAGAAAAATTCAAGATCACAATGGTGAGGGTAATCCTCTTGGCTGTTTTTTTTTTTTTTGCCTCTTCCTTACTGAGATTATTCCAGTAGGCATGCTATATGTGGTTGACATAAAACATTTTATCCAGCTGCCAAGCATGTATTGCTTAAGGCAGAAACCAAAAGAATTTTCCTACTCTTATTCCTTCCATGATTTCCTCTTATTATTTACTGCTTGGTAATTAACAGCACTGTTTCTCTTTTACAGTGTACCATTTTCTCCTTCTGTGATTGTTTCAATGTAATTGTGAATGAAATAGAGCCTACAACCAGCATTTTTCAAGGGTATGCAGTGGTTTCTGATTTCAAATGGACCATATTGAATAGATTTAGCTTTGCTGATGGAAAAGTTAATAAGATACATGCAGTATTTATCTTCCCTATCCATGTTCGCTAAAGCCCATCTATATTCTGAATAGTATAATTTCCCTACCTTCCTCATTAAAAAGATCGCATAATTAAAATAACTACCCAATCACAACAGATACATTTGTTGCCAGGGTAAATCTTTTTTTTTTTTTTTTTTTTGCCAGTGTAAATCTTATATGTAGTTAGTAAAATGATTCTATTTACCAAATCTTATTAGTTATCTGGTAAAATGACTTTCACTGCCCTCCTTGTCTCTATGTAGTTAGCAGATTAGGGTCTGGGATCTTTAATCCCAGAAAATTAAAACTGCCTCTGATTGTTATATTGATGGACCATCTGTTGTTCCAGGTGCTTCCCTGGTTTTTAAGACCTGTGAGGTCAGCTGTCTCACAACTCACCTGCGTTGTTGGGAGTCATCATAGAGATGCTGTGCCTGAGGCTCCAATTTGATATATTTGCAAACTTGCAGGGAGACTATGAGCCACACAGATATCACATGTAGGGATTACCAGTGTTTTAAATATATGCAAGGTGGGATATAGTTGTCACCAACCCAAACAGAATAGTCATTTTAATATCCCAACAAGCCAATGGGAAAACACAATTGGTAGGCCAAAGAAGTGTTTCATAGATCTGAAGTTAGACCTCTGATCAATAAATATTTGATTATTGCTGATAAGTTTTATCTTGGCAAAGGGCCAACTTGTGAATTTTATTAAATAATAAAGTTTAAAAAAAGGGTTTTGAGGTCTTATTCAGGACATAAAGTTTGAAATTTCAGGTTCAAGTACTCCATTATTTTTTTTGTAAATAAAGTTTTATTTGAACAGAGCCATGCCCATTTGCTTACATATTGTGATTGATTGCTTCTGTGACAAAGGCAGAATTGAATACAGTTGACCCTTGAATAACACAGGTTTGAAGTGCATGGGTTGACTTATACACAACTATTTTATAAATACAGCACAGTACTGTAAATGGATTTTCTCTTCCTTATGATTTTCTTTTTTTTATTATTTAGAGATGTATTTTATTTAAAAAAATTAAATGAAAACAAAGGAATGATTAACACAAAATTTAGGATGCAGGTTACCTCGAAGGTGGGGGGAGGCAATTTGGGAGGGGACACAGGGACCATCTAGAGTGTTGGTTATTCTATTTATTTTATTTTATTTTATTTTATTATGTTAATCACCATACATTACATCATTAGTTTTTGATGTAGTGTTCCATGATTCATTGTTTGCGTACAACACCCAGTACTCCATTCAATACATGCCCTCTTTAATACCCATCACCAGGCTAACCCATTCCCCCACCCCCCTCCCCTCTAGAACCCTCAGTTTGTTTCTCAGAGTCCATAGTCTCTCATGGTTCATCTCCCCCTCCGATTTCCCCCCCCTTCATTTTTCCCCTTCCTACTATCTTTTTTTTTTTTAACATATAATGTATTGTTTGTTTCAGAGGTACAGGTCTGTGATTCATCAGTCTTACACAATTCACAGTGCTCACCATAGCACATACCCTCCCCAATGTCTATCACCCAGCCACCCCATCCCTCCCAATCCCCACCGCTCCAGCAACCCTCAGTTTGTTTCCTGAGATTAAGAATTCCTCATATCAGTGAGATCATATGATACATGTCTTTCTCTGATTGACTTATTTCGCTTAGCATAATACCCTTCAGTTCCATCCACATCCTTGCAAATGGCAAGATTTCATTTTTTTGGATGGCTGCATAATATTCCATTGTATATATACATTCTTTATCCACTCATCTGTCCATGGACATCTTGGCTCTTTCCATAGTTTGGCTATTGTGGATATTGCTGCTATAAGCATTGGGGTGCACGTACCCCTTCAGATCCCTACATTTGTATCTTTGGGGTAAATACCCAGTAGTGCAATTGCTGGGTCATACGGTGGTTCTATTTTCAACTTTCTGAGGAATCTCCATACTGTTTTCCAGAGTGGCTGCACCAGCTTGCATTCCCACCAACAGTATAGGAGGGTTCCCCTTTCTCCACATCCTTGCCAAGATCTGTCGTTTCCTGACTTGTTAATTTTAGCCATTCTGAATGGTGTGAGGTAGTATCTCACTGAGGTTTTGATTTGGATTTCCCTGATGACAAGCGATGTTGAGCACTTTTTCATGTGTCTGTTGGCCATTTGGATGTCTTCTTCTTTGCAGAAATGTCTGTTCATGTCTTCTGCCCATTTCTTGATTGGATTATTTGTTCTTTGGGTGTTGAGTTTGATAAATTCTTTATAGATTTTGGATACTAGCCCTTTATGTGATATGTGATTTACAAATATCTTCTCCCATTCTGTCGGTTGTCTTTTGGTTTTGTTGACTGTTTCGTTTGCTGTGCAAAAGCTTTTTATCTTGATGAAGTCCCAATAGTTCATTTTTGCCCTTGCTTTCCTTGTCTTTGGTGATGTTTCTAGGAAGAATTTGCTGTGGCTGAGGTCAAAGAGTTGCTGCCTGTGTTCTCCTCTAGGATTTTGATGGACTCCTGTCTCACATTGAGGTCTTTTGTCCATTTTGAGTCTATTTTTGTGTGTGGTGTAAGGAAATGGTCCAGTTTCATTCTTCTGAATGTGGCTGTCCAATTTTCCCAGAATCATTTGTTGAAGAGACTGTCTTTTTTCCATTGGACATTCTTTCCTGCTTTGTCGAAGATTAGTTGACCATAGAGCTGAGGGTCCATTTCTGGGCTCTCTATTCTGTTCCATTGATGTATGTGTCTGTTTTTGTGCCAGTACCATACTATCTTGATGATTACAGCTTTGTAATAGAGTACTCCATTATTTTAATATAAAATTTATCAAATTATATACACACACACACGTAAAAGTACACATAAGTATGCAGCTCAATGAATATTTACAAAGTGAACATATCCAAAGAACCTCAGGAGCCTCCTCAGGCCACCTTCTTGTCACTAACCCCAGGCATAAGGTTAACCCCTGTCTGTACTTCTAATAGTATATTTACTTGGCAAGGACAGGAGGGGTAGAAAAAATTTTTGAATGTTTAATTGAATTATGACATATGTATATGAAAGTACACAAATGATAAGTATATAACTTGCATTTTCACAAACTAAACACACCTATAAATCCAGATGAGGAAACAGAATATTACCACCATTCCAGGTCTTTTGTGCCCCTAGCAACTACAGCCTCTCATTGAGGATAATCATGGTCCCTGACTTCTATCAGTGTCACTTAGCTTAGTGGTGCCTATTTTTTAACTTTACATAAACTGACTCACATGATATACACTCGTGTCTGACTTGCACTTCTGATATTAATCCATATTGTTGCACCTTGTTGGATAATCATTGGTTCATTCTAATTCCACAGTGTGTCTATACTCCAATTTATGGAGCTGTTTACTGTTGGTAGGCATTTGGGTGATTACAAATAGTGAAAACTCCATTCTTAACCTTTCTCTAAAATCAGTATGAGTTTTACTCTATGTATTTTCTAATAACAGAGAAGAAAAGATCTTTTCTTGTGCTTAAAATGCTCTCGTCAAACTGAAAGCTGTTGTTTGTCCTCTATAAAGTTTATGAATCTTTGCTCCCCAGTTATAATAAGGTCTGCTATTCTGATTTTAGGGCTTGAGAAGAGTTAAATATATTCTCTGGACATTTAACTGATGAATCATCAAATGACTGTAACATTTTAGAGCCATTAACTATAACTCATTTGTTAAATCAGTTCAATTTTGTAGGATTTAATCAGGAAACACCTTGAACTTCTCAATTATTGTCTTCAGTAATTGGCTCTTTCTTCCCTACTCTTTGACCCCAGAGTTTTCTCACACAGAGAAATTGAAAACCCTGGTCCAGTCTAAATCAAAACTTCAATCTCTCAGACAATTGAAGCTTCTCCACTTCCCCCAATACCCAGAGCAAAGTTGGAAGAAAAAGGGGTCTGTCTGTTCTTTCATGTTCCTTCCTTGCTCAACTCTCTTTTTTTTAGGCTCTAGATCTTCAAAGATTGGTTTAATAGGGTTTTTGGAAAGGGGAAAGGAGAAGACAAAGAGTGAAAGAAGGATGAAAGGAAAAGAAGTAAAGGCTTATCTACTCAGCTTATTGTGTCTGTAGTTCTCTCTCACTTGTCAAATTCTGTCTTGGCAGTCACCCAAATTCTGGCTTTTGTGGGATTCCTGAGTGTGCTTTTTGGAGATCCCAAAGGGCACTTCTGACCCAATTGATAGATCCTCCAGCTGACCTTTAGAACACCCCCTCCAGTGGTATACCCACAGTTTCTATCCTCTGAGGTCCCCACACTTAGGCAGGCAGATATTGACTAACATTTTCTCAGCATGGATGAGTTCACTTGGTTATCAAGAATTCACTTTTGTCTGCCTCCCCAAATGGTGCAAAAATAAACTGCTGACCCCCTTCCTTCTGTAAGATACAATGGGCAGTTCTAGTCAATAAACAAGGTGCCCTTCTCAAAGATGCTTCAAATACTAAGAAAGAGAAAGAATAGCAAGTAATTCCCTCCAACCTTTCTCCCCTCACATGAATTTATTTCATAAAACCCCTTCCACCAGTCTCTAGCCCTTTTTTTTTTTCCAGCTTAGATGGGGGAGGTAGTCCTAGATTTTTTTTTTTATCTTTTGTTAAATTCTCACAGAGAATTATCAAGCATCTCTATTTAGAATGTATGCTTATCCATTGATCTGGGTATTGAGGACTTAGTCAAAATTTGTACAGAAAAAGACATAGGTTACATTTTGTTATCTAAAAGCAGAGACAGGTTTAAATAATTGTATTTATGGAATGTCTATATTGCCTGGAGCCACCTTAAATACTTTTGGAAAATAAAATGGGTCTAGCTATCTGGTTAGAGGGGTAAAAAAATTCTTTATCCCCAGCACTGTTCTATGCCATATGACAAATACAAAACTTTTGAGCCTTCAGGGAGCTCCTGATTAAGCTAAAAGGCAAGATTTACATTGTTAAAACTATTAGCTCATTATGATTGTGTTCTCTAAAAGGGTACATGTAATGTTAACAGATAAACTGTTATCCAGAAGTTAAGTTGAATCCAGTGGAGCATTACCCATCTTGCCTTCTCATTACTGAGGAGCTGCTGCTTTGTACCTTGAGTATTGCTCCAAATGGCCAGAACAGCTGAATGGGAACCATCCCCCATCAGGGCAACACTCTTCCCTGTATTGCAACATCAGGAAGCAAATGATCAACACAACAGGAGAACAGCAATATTGAGTTCATGAAGGAGAACCTTCCTGTTTTTCTGATTCAATCTGTACCATTTGGGATTGTTTCTTTTTATCACTTGTCTGCTGCACCTCAAACTTATTTGCCAAATAATCTGTAAGAACAAAAAAGTGCAAAGTATTGATTGCCCCTCACAGTACTGGAGTCTTAGCTTACAGTGGGCTAACATAAATCTGAAATGTCTTTGACAGCATTTATTTTATTTTAAAAAGTTATGAAGTTTACATCCAGTCTACCATTTGTCTCTGATTGCTTTAATTAAACAAAAACAAAAAACCAAGGACCTAAGTTGTTTGCCGTGAAATAAGGCTGTAGCCCTGCATGCTGTACCCACAGTACACTTCCATATAAGGATTTTGCTTACTCCAGATCAAGAAGATAAATATTTTTGGGGGGGTCAAGGATAAGTTTCTAAGCTACTTTTAAATCTAACTAATACTCTCCATGAAAGTTATAGAACTTCTTTGCTTTTAAAAGTTAGCAAAGGCACCTTGGTCAATATATCATGCCCAGAACAACAATTAAATAATAAGACATGTAACAATTATTATCTTGTGAAGAATAAATCATAATATCATCTGACATTAAACATTTCCACCTTTATTGAGATACAAGTGATTAATAGAATTGTAAGATGTTTAAAGTACACATCTGAGATATATATATATAGATATATATAGATATATATATCTATAGATATATATATACACACACACACTACAAAGGATTCTCCAATCTAATTAGGCAGAAATCAGAGGGGGAGGTCAACCATGAGAGACTATGGACTCTGAGAAACAAGCTGAGGGTTCTAGAGGGGATGGGGGTTGGGGGATGGGTTAGGCTGGTGATGGGTATTAAAGAGGACATGTACTGCATGGAGCACTGGGTGTTATACACAAACAATGAATCACGGGCATTACATCAAAAACTAATGATGTATGGTGATTAATATAACATAATAATTAAAAAAAAACCTCCATCACCTCACATATTTATCTTTTTATGTGTGTGTGAGAAAATATAAGTTCTCTCTTATCAGATTTCAACTATACAATGCAGTGTAATCAGTTACAGTCACCATCTTATACATTAGATTATTAGACTTTGTCTTACAATTGCATGTTTGTACCATTTTACCAACCTCTTCCTATTCGCCTCCACCAGCCTGACAACCACTTTTCCACTTTCTCTTTCTGAGTTTGACTTTTTTTCAGATTCCACTTAAAAGTGATACCATGCAGTATTTGTCTTTCTCTATATGACTTATTTCACTTAGTGTACTACCTTAAAGTTTCATCCAGGTTGGCACAAATGGCAGAATTTCCTTCTTTCTCAAGGTTGAACAAATCCTATTGTGGAAGGGTATGTACATATCACACCTTTATTGGTTCATTGACAGACACTTTGATTGTTTGCATATCTTGGCCATTGTGAACAATGCTACAATGACCATGGGAGTGCAAATATCTCTTTGATATCCTGGTTTTAATATTCTTTGAGATAAATAGGTATAGGAATTGATATACAGTATCAGGTTAATTCTTGCTTAGTACAATGAATTTGAAAATATTCCCTCTTCAATTTTTTTGGAAAAGCTTGAGAGGGATTGTCATTAATTCTTCTTTAAATGTTTGGTAGAATACACCAGTAAGGTCATGTGGTCCTGGACTTTTGTTTGTTGGAAGGTTTTTGCTTACTGATTCAATCTCCTTACAGGTAATTGATCTGTTCATATTTTCTCTTCATGATTTTATTTTAAACATCATGATTCATGATGTTCATACTGGTCCCATATGATCCTTTGCATTTATGTGGTGTCAGTTGTAATGTCTTCTCTTTCATTTTTATTTGACTTTTCTTTCTTTTTCTTGGAAAATTTAGCTAACAGTTTGTCTATTTTTTTTATCTCTCCAAGAAATTAGCTCTTGCTTTTATTGATCTTTTCTATTGTCCTTTTAATTTCTAATTAATTTATTTCTGCTCTGATTTTTGTTGTTTCCTTCCATCTACTCACTTTGGTTAGTTTTTTCTTTTTTAGTTCCTGGAAGTGTAAGGTTATTCATTTGAGATCTTCCTTTTTTATTTTTTAAAATTTTTATTTAAATTCCATTTAGTTAACATACTAGTGTAATATTAGTTTTACGTGTATACAGAGATCCAGTACTTCCATACAACACCTGGTGCTCATTACAAGCGCACTCCTCGGTCCCCATCACCTGTTTCACCCATCCCTCCACCAGCCTCCCCACTGGTAACCATCAGTTCCTTCACTGTAGTTAAGAGTCTTTCTTGGTCTGCCTCTCTTGCTCCCAATTTTCCCCTTTGCTCATGTTTTGTTTTTTAAATTCTGCATATGAGTGATATCGTATGGTATTTGTCTTTGACTTACTTCGCTTACATAACACTCTCTAGCTCCACCCGTTTCATTGCAAATGATAAGATTTCATTCTTTTTTATTACTGAGTGATCTTCTCTTGTATTTATATACCACTTATTTTTTTATCCATCAGTCAATGGACACTTGGGCTAAGCAGTATCGAGATTCCTTAAAAATAGGACTACCCAATCGCCATGTTTCAAGGGCAGCAGTGTTGGTTCTGCAGCAGCGTGGGCCAAGAACTGAGGCAGTTCTGGGAAATAAGAAGAAAACTTGGTAGTTTTATTTGGGAACAAGACTAACATTTTCTGATAGAGAAGCATGATGAAGTAACACCAAATGAAATAAAGGCCTTTAGGGAAAGCAATGAACTAGCAACAGATCAAGAAAAAGAATTATCCAAAAGCACAGAAAAGCATTTTATAAGGACTCCAGTTACAGAAAAGCAGATGTAATTCCCTCCTCAGAATTATCCAGTGAACGACTTGGTAACAGCTACATGACTTTATTCCTGGGAGCTCAGGATATTTGGCATACCATGTTCAAAATGAAATTAACATGTCTGCTATAAAAAACAAATTGAAGAGAAAATGTTAAGTTTAATTGTCTTTATATGTAGGCATTTTTTCTAAAATATTACCAAAGATGTGCACAATTTTACATTCTCCCCTTTGGGACAGGGGGATGAGGAAATGGGGGAGAATTCTGTTTCTTTCTCAGAATGTGTCTTTAGGAAATTCAGAATCATTCTGGCTCCATGATTTGACATTTGGGCTGGATTTTCCCCCCAGCTTGTAATGTTATGTCCACAAATCCTGAGTACACAGTTGTTATGGAGTAATTGTCATTGAAACACTTCATAAGAAGTCTCAGTCTCTCTCTCTCTCTGTCATATGCTCTTTTGGCTTTAACATTCTATTAATTATACACGTTTTTCTAGGTTCAGTGCTGTGAATACTAAGTTTAATGATTCTGGTCATCTTATTTTGATTTTAAAAAATTGGAATGTTATTGCTCTAAATTACTGTTTCTGGCTTGAAAACTATGGAGTAAAACATTTTAATGATTCAGACTTCATGTGTGGACAGTTCCTGATAACATGTACCAGAAGTGATTTAATGTAAACAATGCTATATCATCTGAAATGAGCCGTCAAGTCAATTTAGAATTACAGTGCTGGAAAGAACCTTAGAGAACAATGAGGAAGTGAAGGCCTTCAGAGGGTGTTTTGCCTAGGCTGACTAACTGGGGGCCAAATAAGGACTAGAACATGACTGTCTTGATTTTCCAAGTCAGTTCCTCCCCACTGTCTCTCACATGGTATATCCTGTAGCCTGTTTCAGATATAATTGACAGCAAATCTACAAAGGGGACCAGAAACCAGCCAACATGCTTGGCTCATTTTTTAAAATAATGATTTCAAGATAGCAATTTATCTTTAGTCATATGGTCATGCTATATAGAAACTGGTGGATTTATTACTTTATATACATGATATATTTTTTGTGAAGCTATCATCTTTTTAAAACTGTACTTTCTCCTAAGAAGTGCATACCAACTATAGAATTATCTAAAGAAAATGCACTTTTTAAAAGTGTTTGGATTGGCGACACCTGGGTAGCTCACTCATTAAGTGTCTGCTTTCGGCTCAGGTCATGATCCCAGGGTTCTGGGATCAAGCCCTGCATTGGACTCCCTGCTCAGCTGGAAGCCTGCTTCTCATTCTCCCACTCCCCTTGCTTGTGTTCCTACTCTTGCTATCTCTCTGTCAAATAAATAAAATCTCTAAAAAAATTTTTTTAAAAAAATAGAACTACCCGGGGCACCTGGGTGGCTCAGTTGGTTAAGCGACTGCCTTCAGCTCAGGTCATGATCCTGGAGTCCCAGGATCGAGTCCCGCATCAGGCTCCCTGCTCGGCAGGGAGTCTGCTTCTCCCTCTGACCCTCCTCCCTCTCATGCTCTCTGTCTCTCATTCTCTCTCTCTCAAATAAATAAATAAAATCTTTAAAAAAAAAAAAAAAGAACTACCCTACGATCTTGCAATTCCACACCCAAAGAATATAAACATACTAATTCAAAGGGATACATGCACTCTATTGTTTATAGCAGCAATTTCTACAATAGCCAAATTATGGAAACAGCCTTTTTTCTTAATGTAAGCATTTTTTTGCTGTAAATTTCCTCTTGGAACTATTTTTTCTGCATCCCATAAGTTTTGGTATGTTGTATTTCCATTTTCACTTATCCCAAGGTATTTTTTTATTTCTCTTTTGATTTCTCTTTTGACCTATTGGTTGTTCACTGGTATATTGTTCAATCTCCACATATTTGTAAATATTTCAGGTTTATTCTCATAATTGATTTTTAGTTTCATGCCATTGCAGTCAGAAAAGATGCCTGATGTGATTTCAATCCTCTTAAATTTATTAAGGCTTGTTTTGTGGCCTAACGTATGATCTGTCCTGGAGAATGTTACATGTGCACTTGAGAAGAATGTGTATTCTGCTGCTTTTGGATAGAATGAATTTTTGGGGTCAGCTGTTTGCATCCATTCTATGCCTTTTGATTAGTGAATTTAGTCCATTTACATTTGAAATAATATCAATAAATAATTATTAATAGGTGTGAACTTACCATTATCATTTTTTCATTGCTTCTGACTGTCATATAGTTCCCTTCTTCTCTCCTTCTCTTTGTCTCTTGCTTTTTGATTTGATGATTTTCTGTAATGGTATACTACTTAGATTGCTTTCTCTTTATCTTTTGGGCATCTACTATAGGTTTTTGCTTTATCGTTACCATGAGGCTTGCATAAAATATGCTATATTTATATTAGTTTATTTTAAGCTGATAACAACTTAACTTTGAATGCATATTAAAGTTCTACATTTTTACTACCCACCCCCCCACACACATTTTATGTTTTGATGTCTCAGTTTACATCTTTTACCTTGTGCTCCCACTAACAACTTACTGTAGTTATGGATTTTTTTTTAAGATTTTATTTATTTGAGAGAGAGAATGAGCAGGGAGAGAGGCAAAGGGAGAGGGAGAAGCGGACTCCCCACTGAGCAGGGAGCCTGATGCTGGACTTGATCACAGGACGCTGGGATCATGACCTGAGCTGAAGGTAAACAACTAACTGAGCCACCAGGCACCCCTATAGTTATAGATATTTTTAATACTTTTGTCTTTTCACCTTCATACAGCTTTATAAGTGATTTACCTACCACCGTTATGACATTAAAATATTGTGCATTATCTATTTACCTTTACCAGTGAGATTTATACTTCTTTTTTTTATGTTCAGTTAGCCACTGTATAGTACATAATTAGTATTTGATGTAGTGTTCAATGATTCATTAATTACACCCAGTGCTCATCACAGCACATGCCCTCCTCAATACCCATCACCCTATTACCCCTTCCCCGACCCCCTCCCCTCTGAAACCCCCAGATTGTTTCTTGGGGTCCATAGTCTCCCATGGTTCATCTCCCTCTCTGATTTCTCCCCCTTTGGATTTCCCTCCATTCCCCTATGGTCCTCCAAGCTATTGCTTATGTTCCACATATGAGTGAAAGCATATGATAATTATCTTTCTCTGATTGACTTACTTCACTTAGCATAATCCCCTCCACTTCCATCCATGTTGATGCAAATGGTAGGTATTCATCCTTTCTGATGGCTGAATAATATTCCATTGTGTGTATATATACCACATCTTCTTTATCCATTCATCTGTTGAAGGACATCTTGGTTCCTTCCACAGTTAGGCTATTCTGGACATTGCTGCTATGAACATTGGGGTGCATGTGCCCCTTCTTCTCACTATGTCTGTATCTTTGGGGTAAATACCTAGTAGTGCAATTGCTAGGTCATAGGGTAACTCTATTCTTTTTTTTTTTTTTAAGATTTTATTTATATATTTGACAGAGAGACACAGTGAGAGAGGGAACACAAGCAGGGGGAGTGGGAGAGGGAGAAACAGGCTTCCTGCAGAGCAGGGACCCCAATGAGGGGCCCGATCCCAGGACCCTGAGATCATGACCTGAGCCGAAGGCAGACACTTAACAACTGAGCCACCCAGGCGCCCCCATAGGGTAACTCTATTCTTAACATCTTGAGGAACCTCCATACTGTTTTCCAGAGTGACTGCACCAGCTTGCATTCCCACCAACAGTGTAAGAGTGTTCCTCTTTCTCCACATCCTCACCAACATTTGTTGTTTCCTGTTTTGTTCATTTTTGCCATTCTAACTTGTGTAAGGTGGTATCTCTTTGCAGTTTTGATTTGTATTTCCCTGATGGCTACTGATGTTGAGTATTTTTCATGTGTCTGTTAGCCATTTGTATGTCTTTTTGGAGAAGTGTCTGTTCATGTCTTCTGCCCATTTTTTGACTGGGTTATTAGTTTTTTGAGTGTTGAGTTTGAGTTCTTTAAAAATCTTGGCTATCAGCCCTTTATCTGTAATGTCATTTGCAAATATCTTCTCCCATTCCATAGGCTGCCTCTTAGTTCTGTTGACTGTTTTCTTTGCTGTGCAGAATCTTTATATCTTGATGAAGTCCCAAAAGTTCATTTTTGCTTTTGTTTCACTTGCCTTTGGAGATGTGTCTTGAAAGAAGTTACTGTGGCCAATGTCAAAGAGGTAACTGCCTATGTCCTCCTCTAGGATTTTGATGGATTCCTGTCTCACATTGAGGTCTTTCATTCATTTAGAGTTTATCTTTGTGTATAGCATAAGGGAATGGTCCAGTTTCACTGTTCTATATGTAGATGTCCAATTTTCCCAGCACCACTTATTGGACTTTTTTCCATTGGATATTTTTTCCTGATTTGTCAAAGATTAGTTGACCATAGACTTGAGGGTCCATTTCTGGAGCCTCTAGCTAATAAGTTCCAACAGTACATTAAAAGGATTATTCACAGTGACCAAGTGGGTTTTATGTCTGGGATGCATGGGTGGTTCAACATTCGCAAATCAATCAGTGTGGTAGAGCACAGCAATAAAAGAAAAGACAATAACCATATGATCCTCTTAATTGATGCAGAAAAAGCATTTGACAAAATACAATATCCATTCCTGATTAAAACTCTTCAGAGTATAGGGATAGAGGGAACATTCCTCAATATCATAAACACCATCTATGAAAAGCCCACAGTGAATATCATTATTAATGGGGGAAAGCCGAGATCTTTTCCCTTAAGATCAGGAACACAACAGGGATGCCCACTCTCACCACTATTGTTCAACATAGTACTAGAAGTCCTAGCCTCAGCAATCAGATAACAAAAAGAAAGAAAAGGCATCCAAATTGGCAAAGAAGAAGTCAAACTCTCCCTCTTTGCAGATGACATGATACTTTATGTGGAAAACCTGAAAGACTCCACCCCCAAATTACTAGAACTCATACAGCATTTCAGCAACATGGCAGGATACAAAATCAATGCACAGAAATCAGTTGCATTTCTATACTCTAACAATGTAACTGTAGAAAAAGAAATTAAGGAATCAATTCCATTTACAATAGCACCAAAAACCATAAGATACCTAGGAATAAACTTAACCAAAGAGGTAAAGGATCTATACTTTAGAAACTGCAAAACACTTATGAAAGAAATTGAGGAAGACACAAAAAGATGGAAAAATATTCCATGCTCATGGATTGGAAGAGTAAACATTGTTAAAATGCCTATCCTCCCCAGAGCAATTTACACTTTCAATGCCATTCCTATTAAAATACCATTGGCATTTTTCAAAAATCCTAAAGTTTGTATGGAACCAGAAAAGACCCTGAATCACCAAGGGAAGGATGAAAAAGAAAAACAAAGCTGGGGGCATCACATTGCCTGACTTCAAGCTATATTACAAAGCTGTGATCACCAAGACAGCATGGTATTGGTACAAAAACAGACACATAGACCAATGGAGATTTATACTTCTATTTGTTTTCCTCTTACTTATTAATACCCTTTTCTTTCAAACTGAAGAATTACCTTTAACATTTCTTGTAATGCCAATCCATTGCCAGTCCATAATGCCAGTCCAATGAACCCCTTTAGGTTTGTTTGTTTGTTTGTTTGTTTGTTTAGAAAACTCTTTGTCTCTCCTTCAATTCTAAAGGACAACTTTATTTGGTAGAAGATTCTTGGTTGTCAGTATTTTTCTTCCAGCCCTGTGGTTCTACTTCCAAGTACTCCTGCTACTCCCTCTGGCCTGCAATGTTTCTGCTGAAAAATTGACTAAGCCTTAGAGGGATTTCTCTATATATAACAAGTTCTTTTTTTATTACTACTTTTAAGATTTTGTCCTTAGCCATAATTTTTGACAATTTAATTACACTGTTTCAGTGTGGGTCTCTTTGGATTCATCTTATTTGCAACCTTCAAGGATTCATGGATTTGAATGTCTTTCTCAAGGTTAAGGAAGTTTTTAGCCATTATTTCTTTGAGTATGCTTTCTTCCCCTTTCCCTCTCTGTTCTCTTTCCGAGACCCCTATAATGCAAATGTCAGTCAGCTTTATGGTGTCCCATAGTCCCTTAAGCTATCTTCTCTCTTGTCTATTCTTATTCTTTTTGCTTATCTGATTGGATGAATTCTGCCATGTTTTGTAGTTCATTGAGCCTTTCTTCCAGTCTAATGTTGAACTCCTCTACTGAAATTTTTTTAGCTCAGTTATTGTATTATTCATTTCTATGATTTTTGTTTAGTACTTTATTATATTTTTTACCTCTTTGTTGAAATTCTCACTGTTCATGTATTGCTCTGATCTCGGTAAGCATCTTTATGGCCATTGTTTTGAACTCTTTATCAGGCAAATCACTTATTTCCATTTCATTAAGGTTTGTTTCTGGAGTTTTCTCTTGTTCCTTTTTGGGGGATAAATTTTTCTGTTTCTTCTTTTTTCTTGACTTCTCTGGGTTGATTTCTATGCATTAGATAGAACAGTCACTTCTCCCAGTCTTGATGGAGTATTCTCATCTAGGATATGATCCTTATCTATCAGCCCAGCCTGAGTTCTTGGTTGTCTCTCAAACCTTTGTGATTTTCCAAGCCACTCTTTTTGTTTTTAGTGACTCCTAGTATTTGAGGGTATGCCAAAATCTGTCTTTGTCTCAAAGGGGAGGATCACATTCAGAACTTAAACGTACACTGGTTGGAAGCTGGATCCTCAGGCAGCAGCGGGAAAAGTATGTAGTTAAGGAAGATACTCAGAGAGGTACTTTTTGTCTGCCCCTCTGTGATGGGCCTGTGTTTATAGCAACAGAGGGGTGCTCCTGTGCCTATTAATGTGTTTTTCTTTGTTTCTCATAATACTGTGGGACTAAGGGATGCAAGCCCTATTGGCTATCAGAGCCAAGTGATCTAGGGGCCCATCTGTTGGGCAGTGACTGCAAAACTGTAAAGCACCCACAACTTTCACGTGATTTAACTGTGATTATCTCCATTTCTATCACTAACCATGTTAGACAGCAATATTAAAGAGGCAAGCACTGGTCAGAGAATGGTGTGAAATAAAACCAGTCCTGCCAAGGTATGATTTTGGCTCACACTGGGAACATTTTTCTAGGTGAATAACTAAAAATTGAACTTACCTGATATACCAAGTAGTTGCTAAGTGTTTTGCATCACTTATTTAATTTCATCCTGTGAATACATTAAGAAATAAAGAGTTAAAAATATTAAATTCAGGGTGCCTGGTGGCTCAGTTGGTTAAGCATCTGACTCTTGATCTTGGCTCAGGTCTTAGTCTCAGGGTCATGAGTTTGAGCCCCATGTTGGGGGCTTTAAAAAAAAAAGTTAAATTATTTACCTATGTCCACACATCTCTTAGCAAAGACCTGGAATTTAAACCCAGGCTTCTGACTCCAGAGACCTCCCTGGGGTGCTACAGGGTATGCACCTGTAGCATTAGATTGCATAGATCAGTTGACATTTGGTAACATTTTTAAATGTACTTAACTGTGATATATAACATATATATTGAAGATACATAAAAATAATTAAGATTAATAAATTATTATAAAGGAAAAACTTATGTATCTTCTACCTACATCAAGAAATGAGTCACTGCTTCTTTGCAAGGGGACTTGGCACAAAATTGTAGCAAACCAACAGCTGCAGTTGCTAGTGTTCTGTCTTCAGCTTCATAATGTTTCCCATGGCCAAAAAATGCTCTAAGTTGTCTCTGAGTTCGAAGCATTCAGCAAACAATGGCAAGGCAGAGCCACCAGAAACAGACACCTGATTTCTCTGACAAATATGATAATACTGTATAATCTAGTCAAGCCATTTCTGTGTTACTGTGTGGGCATATACAGCAACACAAATTGAAACAGAATGGAACCTGTCCCTGTTGGCAGAATCACCCCAAAGGAATGGAGAAATCAGTAACTATCCCAGCTGGTATAAAACTGAATTGTTTCAAAACCTACTCATACTTGATGCCAAGTAAAAGCACTGTGTACCCATTAAAACACAGCATGATTGAAGAAATAAAGTACATTTGTGAAACTTAAAAAAAAGAAAGAAATGGAACATTGTCATTATTCAAGAAGCCCTTTGCTTTCCCCTTCTTGCTCTCCCCAAGGTAATCACTTTCCTGACATTTATTGTAATTATCTTAATAGTTTTACCATGTAAGATTACATCAACTAAACAGTGTAGATTAGGTCTACCTGTTTTTGAACTTTATATAAATGGAATCATATTGTATGTAACATTTTTGTCTGGCTTCTTTTGAACATATCTATGAGATTCATCTAGCTTTTAGTCCTGTAACTAGTTTGTTCATTTTTTTTTTTTTTGGCTATATATTCATTGTAGACCTATATCACTATATATTTGTCTATTCTGTTAACTGTTTACAGTTAAAGACTTACAAAAATATGCTGCCATGAATATCCTTGTCTCTGTCACTTGTTACATTCATGAATTTCTATGAGTATATGTTTACAAATAGAATTTCTGGGTCTATAGATATACATATGCTCAACTTTGGTAGATATCACCAAACTGTTTCCAGAGTGGCAGCACAAATTTTATACCTGTACCAGCACTATGTAAACATTTCTCTTGCTACACATCAATTGGTATTCTTTTTAATTTTAGCCACTCTGATAAATTGTGTAGTAGTAGCTCACTGTGATTTTTTATTATTAATGAGACTGAGTAGCATTTCATATATTCAAGGTCATCTAGATATCCTCTTTTGTCAATTTCCTCTTCAAGTATCTTGCACAGCTTTTAAATTGGGTTGTATATTGTTGTATGACTGAGACTCATTATTTTGTATATTATTCCTTTTTAAGTTGTATATATTTTTTTAAAAGATTTATTTATTTGAGAGAGAGCATGGGGGGGGGCAGAGGGAGAAAGAGAATCTCAAGCAGATTCCCCTTTGAGCACAGAGCCCAATGTGGGACTCAGTCTCATGACCCTAAGATCATGACCTGAGCCAAAATCAAGGGTCAGACTCTTAATTGACTGAGCCACCCAGGCGCCCATCAGTTATATATTTTTAAAATCTCCTCTCTCACTCCATGGTAGTCCTCTTCTATGAAGTCATGAAGATAGCGATCTGAATTATCTTCTAATTACTCTGCAGAGTAATGGGGAAAGATAGTATTTTCAATAGTAGTGCTAGGATACCTGGATACAACGTGGGAGAAAAAAACTCTTAACCTCTATCCCATACCATACACACACACATATACAAAACAGTTATAGTAGATTGCTAATATAAATATGGAAGGTAAAACTATAAAGATTTTAGGAGATAATTTAGATGACTATCTGCATGACCTCACAGAAGGGCACCATTTTTAAATAAGGACCCAAAAAGCACTAACCAAAAAGAAAATGTTGGTGAGTTGTATTACATTAAATTAAGAAATTATTTTCCTCAGAAGACACTAATTCCCTTTTCAACTGGGTCTAATCTGTTAAATCTTTCCCCTGAGTTCTTAATTTCAGTAGTTCAGTTTTTCCATTCTAGAATTTCTGTTTGGTCCTTTTGAGATCATCTCTGTCACTTATATAGTATCTCAATATCTGTCAATATATTTTATCTTTTAGCTCCTTGAAATAGTGAGCATAATTGTTTTAAAGTCTAGCTCTAGTATCTGAAGATTCTGTGGATAACTTTTTCTTTTTTGTTTTCCCCCCTTGTTAAGATCTTTCATGCCATTTAATTTCCTTGTGTGTCTTGTTATCTGTGGTGATACTATCTTCCTCCATAGAAGATATTTGTTTGTTTCTGCCACATGTGGTGGGGCTCTATTAATCTGCTGGGATTACTTTAATTCAGTTTTAGAAGTGATTATTTTTCCAGATTATCCATATATCTCTTAGCTGAGATCAGCCTATGTGAAAAGCATTTTTTTCCAATTTACTCTTCCTCCTACGATACAGACATTCAGGGCCTCAACACAAATTTCAGGGAATTTATCATGATTCCCCCTTAGCAAGCCTGAACTTTTGCCCCTCCCTATAACCACCTAGAAGCACTGCTTAGACTCTTAGATTCCTCCATTAGAATAACAAATTCTTTACACTACATCTCTCAAGTATCACCTTCTCAGGTTTTGGCCCAATAAATCCTCCCTCCTTTATTAGAATCCCAATACCCTTATTTTATTTTTCTGTAGATTTAATAGTTATCATCATCAAAAGATTTGGTCCATACTGCCTGCCAACAATTATCAGAAGTCAAAGGCTCTATTCCTCACCTCTCATATTATAGGGTAGGACTAATTTCATGGAGTGAATTCAATTATTTGATACTTTCATGTTTTCTGATTTCCAGGTGAAAAATTCATTAGGTTCTGTCCAAAAAGAAACTTTTGGTACCATTTCAGTTTTAGAATTCATGGGTCTAAATTCAATAGCATAATCAATAAAATTATGCCTGTATTTAAGGTTCCTTTTATTATAATATAAACCCAATTCAAACTGACTTTTTGAAAATGAGCAATATTTGTTCACTTAATCAAGAGGCATATTAGCTTCAGGAGGGACTTTATGCAACTGCTCAAATAATCTCACCAGGACTGATTTCAGTCTCTCTCTCATTTCATTCTTTAGCCATGTTGGCAGAAGTTCTCAACCATAGTGGCTTTTGGAGACTCATCATTTATATAGTTAGTATCTTGAAGCAAGAGAGAGAAAGAAAAGTGAGAGAGAGAAAGAACGAGGGGAAGGAAGGAAGGAAGGAAGGAAGGAAGGAAGGAAGAAAGAAAGGCCCAAGAATCCTTGAAATTGTATTTATGTCTCACTGGCTCTGTTGGGTCATAGGTCCATTCAAGAACCAATCAGCATGACCTGGGAAATGAAAACTATACCTAAGTCAAATTGTCCAAAGCAAAAAATAAGTGTGAAGCCCAATCAGAAGCATAAGATCTGAAACTGGCAGAAGGCATGCTTTGCTGAGAAAAAGTCAGAAAACCATTTTTGGTAGAAGGGGAATGCATCCTGGGCAAAAGAAAACAACAGAATGTCCACTACTCCAGCCCTCTACAAATCTATATTGTAGTTTCCCTCTGTGGACTGTGTGTCTCCCAGTACCTTAGAAAGCATTTTATTGTTTAATTTATTATGCTGTCACAAGTGTACAAAGGATTCCCATTGCATCTCAGATGTGCTTGATGTGAATCTCTTTTGCCTATTAGTTTCAAAAGATTTTTAAGATTTTGTGCATTTGGGCAGTGGAAAGGAGCAGTGCTCTACCACTAGTTGATATCCAGAGAAGGAGCTTAATCTAAACACAATATGCCACCTTGATGAGTGTCCTAGGGGAATAAAAGGTTAGAATGGAAAACAAGTATAGGCGGTCAGTTTAGGATCATGCCTCAGAAAAAGGCCTGGTGTTATCTGTTCTGAAACTCAATGAAAATGAATTGATGAGCAGACAACAGCCCGGGTGTCCAGCTGATTGATCTGTGCAGCCCCGAGCATCCCCAAGCTGTTTGGCAGCAAGCCATCTTTCTTCTGTTCTTTCCTTATTAATTCAGGCTATGATAAATGGTCATGCTGACAGCCCACTACAATGAAAATAAAATCCTTGCCAGGGAGTCTTCCATCTTCCAAGAAGCAAAGAAAAACTTGTCCATAACCCTCTTGTAGTAGAATTTTCTCACACAATCTTAGTAGCAATGTGTGTGTGACCGCCTCTATGCATGTGAATATGTATATCCTGCTGAATGCTGTGAGCTCATGTCTAGAAGAAAAGCACAAAAGTTTATTTTTAAAAAGACCCCTGCAAACAGAAACCACCCAGTTATACTTTGTTCACCATAAGCAAACTAGAGGAAATGTAGAACTCTCAGCGTTCAACAACACAAGGAAGAAGAAAATTAATGCTTTTTCCCCCTGGTGGTTTTATAAATGCAAGTATCAGTTGCAACGTGGAGAAAGAAGGAATGTAATGCTTATCATCCATGGCTGGGGATATTTTACACGAATCACTTTACCTTCCCTAACTTCATAAACACCTCTCTTTGTCCTGATCTGTATTGTGTTGTACTTTGTGACACACTGCAAAAGCTGGCATGCATTTAGTGTGATGTTTTCTTTATCAACAAAGGTTTACATTTTCTAAATTTGCTGAAACAGGATGCTGTATGAAGAGAGCTACAGTCTACAAAGTTATTATGGCCCCTGGAAATCATCAGATGAGGGGACTGAGACAAACATGATGGCAATTGCTATATGCAGACCTTTATCCCACAGATACATTCACATGCATATCAAAGGATAAGCATATCTTTTGCAGCATTGCTTGTAACAGCAAAAACTCAGGAGCAACCTCTATGGTCAGCAGTAGGTAAATTAAGATAGAGGAATTCAGTAGAACAACCATTAGAAAGAAAAAAGAAACTCTGTATGTGTCAATGGCAACAATTTTCAGGGTAAAGATGTCACAGAAGAGTATATGATATCATTTATTTTTTTAAAGCAGGGAAGAAGAATAATATGTATACATGTTTGCATAGATTTCTGGACAGAATAACTGAGAAATACAAAACATTGGCTGTTTCTAGGGAAAGACAGTGGGAGCTTTGGAATAAATGGGAGAGTCTCATAGATATTTTGTGCCCTTTGAATTTTGTTTTTTACCATTGTGTGTGTTACATTTTCATAAAAATGTAATATTTAAAATATGTTCCTTTCATTCCAAGGCAAGTATTGCACTTTGCCAGTCTGCCTTCTGAAGGTGTATACAAATGCTACATGGTTATGGACTAAGATGTTTTGCTATAGACACCTCCAGATACTTCTCCATATGCTGACACTTGTTCCAGGGCCACTGGGGCAGAAGGCTTGCACTTCTCCTCAGTGATTCTCTGACATAGGCTGCAGTGTAGCTCACCTAGTTCTCAAATTCTAGCATGGATAGGAAGCACTTGGAGATTTCAAGTAAATAGATTCCTACTCCCCTTCTCCAGAATCCAGTTCAAAATCAATAGCTCTGGGTGAGGCCTATGACTCTGCATTTTTTTCTTTTTAAAAATTTTTAATTAAGTATTTTAATTCCAGTATAGTTTACATACAGTGTTGTATTAGTTTCAGGTGTACAATATAGATTCAACAATTCTACACATTACTCAGTGCTCATCATGGTAAGTGTGCTCTTACCCCCCTTTACCTATTTCACCTATCCCCCCACCGACCTCCCCTCTGGTAACCATCAGTTTGTTCTCTGTAGTGAAAAGCCTGTTTCTTTGTTTGTCTCTCTCTCTCTCTTTCCTTTGCTCATTTGTTCTGTTTTTTTAAATTCCACATATGAGTGAAATTATATGGCATTTGTCTTTCTCTGACTAACTTATTTCTCTTAGCATTATATCCTCTACCTCTATCCATGTCTTTGCAAATGACAAGATTTCATTCTTTCTGTGGCTGAATAATATTCCATTATATATGTATATATTTTTTTCTTTATCCATTCATCTATTGATGGACACTTGGGCTGCTTCCATTGTTTGGCTATTGTAAATAATGATGCTATAAACACTGGGGTGCATATATCCCTTTGAATTAGTGTTTTTGTATTATTTGGGCAAATATCTAGTAGTGAAATTGCTGGATCATAGGGTAGTTTTATTTTTAATTTTTTGAGGAAACTCCATACTGTTTTTACAGTGGCTACACCAGTTTGCATTCCCACCAATGGTGTATGAGTGTTCTTTTCTCTGCATCATTGCCAACACTTGTTTTTTTCTTGTAGTTTTGATTTTAGGCATTCTTACAGGTGTGAGCTGATATCTCATTGTAGCTTTGATTTGCTTTGCCCTGATTAGTGATGTTGAGCATCTTTTTATGTGTCTGTTGACCATCTGAATGTCTTCTTTGGAGAAATGTCTGTTCATGTCGTCTGCTCATTTTTAATTGGATTATTTGTTTAAGGTGTTGTGTTGTATCTCTTCTTTAGAATCCTTTATCAGATAAGTCATTTGCAAGTATGTTTTCCATTCAGTAGATTGCCTTTTAGTTTTGCTGATTTTTTGCTTTGCTGTGCAGAAGATTTTTATATTGGGGCACCTGGGTGGCTAAGTTGGTTAAGCATCTGACTCTTGGTATCAGCTCAGGTCATGATCTCAGGATCATGAGACTGAGCCCCCTGTCAGCATGCGCGCACACACACACACACATACACTCTCTCTCACTCTCTCTCTCTCCCTCTCTCTTTTTCTCTCTCAAAAAAGGAAGGTTTTTATTTTGATGTAGTCCCAATAGTTTATTTTTGCTTTTATTTCTCTTGCCTCAGGAGACATATCTAGAAAAAAATGTTGCCATGGCTAGTATTACAGAAATTACTGCCTGTGTTCTTTTCTAGATTTTTATGGTTTCAGGTCTCACATTTTGGTCTTTCATCCCTTTTGAGTTTATTTTGTGTATGGTGTTAAGAACATGGTCCCTTCTTTTGCATTTGGCTGTCCAGTTTTCCCAGCACCATTTGTTGTGCCTTAGTTTCATCTTGTAGACTGGGAAGAAAACTCACCTTATTTTGAGGATTTTCATGAGACTCAAAAAAGCATTCGTAGAGATAAATTGCAAATTATAAATCACTATACAGATATTTGTGACTTCATTTTTAAATTTTGTCTGCAAAATGGAGACAGCATTCATACCTGCTGAACAGGGTTACACTAAAGATTAAATGAAATAGTTCAAGATAAAGAAAGCCTTCTCTCTGGTTCATAGTAAGTTTTCATAAAGGTTAGCTATTTGTTTCATTTTGCACAAACTGGGGCAACTACTCTGCAATGACTACTGCGGTGTCTTCATGATTCCATTACAGAGAATCCTCAACAAGGGCCCCAGCCAGACTTCCATCTACTTCTGGGACCCCTTGTTGTGAACCTTGCACATCCTGGAAAAGCTGAACACCATGCCTCCTACTCATAATCAAGGAGCCCAGTGGGGTTTACGCTGATGTGGCTTATCCCAGGTCAATGTGGGAAGAGCCCCTGAGGTTCCTCAATCATCTGTTTCCTGTGTACTTATACTGTCCTTATGCATCTAACAAATTAAATATGTAATTGTGGTGAACTTTAAGTTAGCTTAAGTGTTCCACTGCCACATAAAAATATAGTAAGATTTCAACTTGAAATCCCAACTCTGTATCAGCTGCTCAATTGCATATATTATAGTGGAATTATAAGGCTAACTAAATGGGACAAATTCTTTTAAATATTATAATTATGTAAAATACGAAATAATATAAAATTCCAAATGCACAGACTCTTTTACTCAAAAATATTACTACTTTGGGTCATATAAACACTTCTGTATTTAATTCAAAATCTCCCAAGAGCTGAAATAAGTTTGCCTTCTAAGGAAACTATAATCTTATCCCATGCTTTTTGGAAATTACTCAAGGTAGCAAAATGATCATTGATTTCAGCTTAGCCACTAAGTGAGCTCTGCGGGTAACCTTAGATGAACAGCACCAAACACTATGATAATTGCTCCAATACTCTGTAAGTCAAAAGGGAGAATAGACATGTAGCCCATGTGTCTCAATTCAGGTTATATCCTCCCTGGTACTTTTTGACAGATAAGTCTAGAGCCTACTCTAACTGTTCACTTCATTGGTTTTAGCATTTCTCTGCTATTCTTTTGATTGGTATTTCCATCCAACTCAGTAGACTGGGCACCAGGTAAAACAGTGCATTTTCTTTTATTCTTAGGACCATACAGTTCTTTTGGATATCATAATGCCTAGAAGATTTTGGCTCTCTTGTGTGGCTCCACTTGACCATTTGGTCACTGTTTCCAGAGACTCTAGGCAGGTGCCCCCTACCCCAAGCCAGATGTTCTTGCAGTTTCTCTAACTGCCATTACGCATTCTTAAATCGGCACCATGCTCATACTGTTCTTCCTCATCTGGGAGGCCTCTGTCACTCTTCCCAATCAATAGAAGGGTTTCATGAGAATCAGTAGGGAACTCTTTTGAAAAATTACATTCTGATCTGGTAACTCTGAATTCAAGCCCAAATTATTATTTATCTATCTATTTATCTATCTATCAATCTATCTATACCTATCTATCTTTTTTAGATAGTTATGTTTTGGGAAACCAGTGGTCTAGAAAGACCCAGTTCATGCCCAGCCTCCATCTGTACAGAACAGTAGGAAATGATCATAGTCTAGGAATTAAGAGATGCGGTTTCTAGTGCTAATCCTCTCAACTCCTCAGCTGTGTAACTTTGGATATGTCACTTAACCTTCGCACACATTTATTTCTGCAAGGATTCTTTTTCTGTGTTTGTTTTGGGTGTGTTTTTAGTCCCTGCAAGAATTCTTATTTGCATGTATTAATGTACTACACACTAGGCAGTGTACTAAGACTTGATATACATTGTCTCACAATCATCACAGCAATACTATCAGTGCTCTGCTTTTCAACGACATCTACAGATAAGGAAACTGCACCTTGGAGATGTTTAAAGAAGTTGTCCAAGATTAGCTCTACAGCTGATAAATGGTCTGGACTAAATTCAGACACAGATCTGCTGACTCTGCAACCCTTGGCCTAGGCCAGTTAGCAACTGCCTCCTGTCTATGAAATATAATTTTCTGGTCCATTTCAGAAGAGATATTTTTAATACCTGTTGAATCATTAGGGCACATCACAACAAAGCTACATTTCTTTTTGTTATACAATCTTATTCAGGATCTGGAATTGCTATGGAAACTATAGGTAGAACACTGTAGGTTTTTTGTTTTGTCTCGTTTTGTTTAAAGCTGATTGGATCATCTTTGATATTTGGCTCCATAAGGCTCAGAAGGTAAAAGAAAGTAGTCACTTTAGGTTTTTGAGCTTAGGAATGTATAAGAAACCCACAAAGAATCTCAATGACAGGAAAATGACAACTGTTAAGCCCCAGCCCCACCCCAGACTGTCACAGTACATTGCATACACTTTGTGTTATCAAAGGCAGGGAGGATAATAAGAGATACAGTTAGTAAAATGTCCCAACAGTTTTCTAGTTGAGCTGCAGTGAGGTTTTGTCTTGTTTTGCTTCTTTTCCTTTTCCCCTCTTTAGAGCAGGCTATAGACTGATGGTGTGGGATGGCTTAATTCCTGCCTTCAATCAATTGAATTTTAATCACAGTTCTCTGTTTACTTGCTGTTCATTTTGCAATGAAATAAGGTGTCCCTCTTCACACTTCAGTACTTAAAAAGGAAGAAATTGTTTGGTGAGGACAGAGATGCACTTTAGTGTGCAGAGAATGTTAGCAGGTTCAGGAATCGTTCAACCTCATTTACAGACAAGGGTGAGAAATTCCACACTCTTTATATTGTGGCTTTGGGGACTGTGTTTGCAGAGATAAAACAAGACCATATATTTCATCACAGCTCAGCAATTACCACAGCAGTCCACCTGCACCCCTGGGATTTTCCAGGACAAAGTGAGGCAATCCACTGGGAGCAAGAGGAGAGGGATTTGGCTCTTCTTTTCCACTTAGAACGCAGCTCAAGCATGGGCAGCCAGATGCTTGTGTAAACATAAAAACAAAAATTCTTGGGTTGAAGTTATTTAAGAAGAGCTTTGTGTTGTTTCTTGCAACAAGACCAATACACATGGATACCACACTCCTGCTCCTCTCAGAAAGTCCAGGGAAGTTTAAACTCAGGCCGCGTCCTGCCTCCACTTGATGCTACTTCCTCTGCATGTGAAAGGGGCCATGGCAATATCTGGATCTATATAAGAGAGACAGAGAGAGAATCAGAACAAAGCTGTGCCTGTGGAAACAGTCCAGTGGAGGGAAAGGCACAGCCATTAGGTGTTTTAGAGGAACTGAACTCTTTGACCACTGAGAATTATATTTCAAGCAGGCGAATCTTCAAAGCCTTAATCATTGCTTGGGTTTCAAAATCAGCTTCTGAGCCCCTGTGTTTCTCATGTATCATGGGAAGAGGTGCTGAGGACTGAAGAGAAGCTGACCTTTTAGAGTGAGCCCAAAGGACAGAAGTGAGGACAAATGTCTAGCTCACAACTAGCAGCATTAGGACAAATCATCAACCACAGTGGTGACAGGGGTGGGACACTAGTGGTTGGGTAAAACTTTTGAGGGTCAGGCCTAAAATGTGGTGGCAGACTTAGGTGTTCTAAGTGGGTACTGTCAAGGTGGTGGCACAGGGTGCTATCAACATGATCAACCCTTTCAACTTGGTTACTGTCGAAGCTGTCCAAGACTGCAAGTCATCCCCAGAGCTCTGGGTTGAGAAGGTTTCAGATAGATCATTTGCTCCTTTAGAACCCATCACTATTGTCTGAATTTGCTCCCTGATTTCCTTTTCTTCCCCTGGGGATTGGTTAACTCTTCTTTCAAGCTTTCAAAATACAAATTGTCAACAATCACATTCTTTTCCTGGAAAATGGGACCACTTCTTCTGAACCTACCTATTAGATGAAAGCTATTTCTATGATTGTAAGTTGCTTTTTACCTTTCTAAGGGTTACCATTATCAATAACACTAGGGTGAGGTTGATATTAGTGACTTCCATGTGGTTTTCTTATTCCTTCCTTACTGAAGTAGTGAGGAAAAAAGGACAAAGTGCACTCTCTGGCAGAGCACTGTCATTAAACTAGGCTCTTATTAGGATCCATATTACAGATAAGAAAGAAAAAAGCACAGTGAACACAGCGTATCAAAGACCTGGGTTCAATTTTGGCCCTTCATCTAATTTGTTAGGGAAACTTGAACAGGTGACCTCATTCCCCTGAGTCCTAGTTTCCTGGTTTATGAAACAAGAAAAATGATGGGAATATTTTTACTCCTGAGAGCAATCATGGAAGACTAGAATGTAATTAGAATTTTCTCTTTCTATGTTTCTCTCTTTCTCGTTAAGACTCAGAATACATTGGCAGGGACATAGCAAAGTATATTTCTTTCTGGATTAAATTAAGGAAGCACCTTGATGTATGTGCAGGATTTAGGGAGTAATCTCTTTTAGCATGGATGACTAGGGTATACAATTCCCAAGTACCTTTCTCTACTACCAAACTAAGGGTACTTAGTTTGGAGGTGTGGGTTAATCTCCCATAAGGAGGCATTATCTGCTAATTGTCACAATTACTATAGTGCTAAAGTCTTTGGTAAATAGATGAGAGTAATAACAATAATAATGGCAATACTTAATAATAATTAGGCACTTATGCTCTCATAATGGAAGAAGCATGAAGATCTTATTTAGACTTAACCACCAATTGAACCCTTGTCATGTATCAGGGACTAGGTTGATCAGTCTGTGTGCAGTATTTTTTTAAATTCTTACCATGGCAATGAGATCAACTGTTACCATAGCCAGCCTCCAAGATTCCACAGTGATTCCCATATGCAGGTATGCAGCAGCCAGCAGCAGTCATGTGAGTCAGCCCTCTTGGAATTGGATCCATAAGCCCCAGTAAAATATTCAGCTGACTATAGCCCCAGTCTACATCTTGATTGCAGCCTCATTAGAGACCTTGGGCCAGAACCACCCAACCAAGCTGCTTCAGAATTCCTGCCTCCATGAAATCACATAAAATAATAGAAATTTGTTATTTAAAACCACCAAGTTTAGGGATATTTTTTTACATGACACTAAGTAACTAATATACCATATTTTACAGAAATGTAAACAGAAGTTTGGAGAAGTAAAATAAGTTGTCCAAAACCACAATCCTAGGAAATATCAAGCTAAGTACAAATCTAGGCCATCTGGCTCCAGAGTCCATGCTCTCAGTCATTGTACTATTGTTTGCTTTTCACAGGGGAGAGAATGACCATAAGAGCCTCCTGCTTACACTTTAAACACATACCAGGAACCTACAACAAAAATCACAATACTAATAAATTGTTGCCAATTCTAAATAACTATCCTATCTTTATTAACAAAAATATATTTGAGCTTTTGTAGTATTTATAAACTGGGACTCTTAAAAATTTGGAATGGGCAGCTCATTCAACGCATATTTCTATCATATATTTCTCATCTTGAGACTTCCCCATTTTTCCAGATTTATTGACACCTGCACTTTGAGTCTCCTTGACAATACTTTCTCATAAGAGCTCACTCTGGTCTTAATATCCAATGTAAATCTTGAAAAAATTCAGAAATGTCTTGAATGAGTTCATGAATAATGTTCTTTCTTGGTTGCTTCTTACTGATCATTTTGGAGGCCATTTCTTATCCTTTTAACTATTAACTCAAAACTCTTTAAGCTCTAGTGAACTGATATATGCTAACCAGAGAAGCAAAGATTGGTCTATGAACTGGAAGACTAGTGTTTTAATTTACAATGAAGACCCAAAAATCAAAATACTATATTCCTTTCTTGATGGCATACCCCTAGCTGTATAAACTTATCTAGTAAAGGAAGTTAGTTTTCAAAAGGTTTCATGGAACAAAGCAAAGTTTTGGTTTTTTTATGACCTGAAGGACTATCTCATTAGGCCATATAAAAAATTTCTTGTTATTATAATCCTATCATCTTTTACCCTTGGGCAGAACTTGTTATTATCTTATACATTTTAACTCTGTCAGGCAAGTTTCAGAACAACTAAGAACAGCTACCTGTACACCACATAGAAACCAGTCAACACAACCTGATGATCTGCCTTTGTTACCTTGGCTAGATTTGGGAGACACTGAAGGCTCCTCCTTATACCTGAAGTTGACTGATGTCTTTCATTTTTTATTTGTTCTTACTAGTTGCTATCAAGGCAGGTAACCATTTTATGGTCTGTTTCCCAAAATCAGGACCTGGAGGGAATCTTTGTGGCACACTGTTGGTTCATAACATTAGTAGAAGCTTCCCAAATGTAATCTGAAACCAGCTCCCATACTCAAGAGCAGGGAGAGACCCAAGAAGGAGGCAAGGAACTCCAGGTTGATAGCTACCAGTTTTAATAAGCAAAGGAAACTTATAAGCAGGACTTGTTTTTGGGTGGCCACAAGATGAATGGATCCCCACACCCACCCATCCAGCAAATCCTAAGTTTTTTTTGTTTTGTTTTGTTTTAATTTTTTTTTTAAGGTTTTACTTATTTGCGAGAGAGAGAATGAGAGAGAGCATGAGAGGGAGGAGGGTCAGAGGGAGAAGCAGACTCCCTGCTGAGCAGGGAGCCTGATGTGGGACTCCATCCCGGGACTCCAGGATCATGACCTGAGCCAAAGGCAGTCGCTTAACCAACTGAGCCACCCAGGTGCCCGTAAATCCTAAGTTTTAAAGAGGCTGTAACTGGGGTCAGTCACATAAATTGTGCAGATAGTCTCAACATCATATCTCAAGGCTTTGTCCTTTGATCAGTCTCTGAGAGCAGAAAAGGCAAATAAAACCCACATTCCAAGTACAGGGGAGGGGTTGAGGAGCCTCTGTGTGCCTAGGTCTAGTTTATGGGTCAGTCAGCAGGCATGTCTTTTTTTTTTTTTTTTTTAAGTTGGCTCCACACCCAGTATGGAGTCCGATGCAGGGCTTGAACTCACAACCCTGAAATCAAGACCTGAGCTCAGATCAAGAGTCAGATGCTTAACCAATTGAACCAGAGCCACCCAGGTGCCCTGGCAGTCATGTCTTTTTGATATTACCCAACAATCCCATTTTCAAATGATTACATGAAGAAATATCCTGTCTTCTACCAGCTGATCTCAGTGATAGTACAAAGGAAGTCAATTGTATATTGGCTTTCATGAGAACCCAAAAAGTGTAAGCAAAATCCCAACTTTCATGTGGATAGGAAGAGCAACAGGCACCTATATTAGTAGAATTATTCTGACACCCTACTGCCCAACCTGCACATTGCCTAAAATCCATATCATTAAAATGGCAATTTTTATTGAGTATCTTTGTACCATTCACTATGCTAATGGTTTTACATATATAATTACATTTACCCTTCACAAAAATCTGCAAAATAAGTGGGAAATCCCTATTTTATCAAGTGAAAAAAAAATTGAAGATAGGAAAGGTAAACAAATATGTCCACAGTCACAATGATAGATTCTTTTAATTCCATTACTTTCTATGTTGATCTGACTTCAAGAAGTAGGTTCTTTCCACCATACCACAAACCTACCTTACTTGCATAGGGCTTTATTGAGCGGTATTACCAGGCAAAGACACTAGTCTACCTAAAAAGTAAAGAACTACTAGCTGACGATAATTTCCCATGTTGGTATGACATGGCATTTGTTATACAGTACTTTACTGCACAGAATGACATATCAGTTAAACAGCACCCCTATGAGTTAGGTGAAATTTCTGCCATTTTGCAAATGAGGCTTAGGCTTAGCATGAGTCTCGTGCTTTATCCAAGGTAGTTCATTTGTCCAAGTCACTCTGGGGGGGGGGGGGTGACTAAGTCTTCTTTTTATTTGAAAATACTATTTTGCATTTATTTCAGAAGCTTCTACCACCCATTTTCAGTTTAAAAATGAAATATATTGCAGGTAAATTTTGACTGAGGAAAAGATAGAGAAATATTTAGGTGCATAGATTATTTCCTGGGCATCATGAAAAGATGTTAAAAAGTAACATGAGAAATAGGGTTCTGGGTCAGGCGAGTGGGAGGGTTGGGTAGGCAACTGTTGACTAAGACACAAGTGATGCTGTCAGGCAGAAGGTAAAGTTCTTTGCTTATACTTAATTTCCTTAGTTCTCTTAAAGCTCTTTGAGTTAGATCTAATTTCCTCATTTTGTAAGTAAAGTAATGGAGGTTCAGAGAATTTAAGTAACATGTTCTTGCCCAACTTTGTAGACATTCAAAGGCAAAAACAGGATTTGAACCCAGGTCTCTGTGTGTCTAGAACTCATACTCCCTCTACCACACCCTTGGAATGAGAGGAAGACTGAACAGACCACCAGCTCCTTGATTTCACCTTAGACTGTGTCTGAATAGAAACACAATGGTTCCTTCTTGAAAGCATTTAGTCATTTTTCTTCTTGCCCTGTGAGCATACTTTCAGAAAGTCAGTTTTAAAAGGTAAGGAAGAAAGAAGAAGAAAAGGTAGAAAACTTTGTTGCTACAGAACTGTTGCAAAAGAAGTATTCTTTCCTATTCTTTCAAGGGAAAAATCAAGTATTGTGTTTGATACATTTGAAGCTACTTTTGTACATCAAGAGAGCCTTCAATTCTGCTTCAAACAGAGGATGTCTTTTTTTTTTTTTTCACATTAGTAGAAACAGATTCTGATCACAGATCTTTTCACGTCTTTAGTTTCTACTTCCTGAACCATGCATAAACTCATTTTGAAATTCTGAAAGCATTCCAAATAGAGGAGGTTTCCATTGCACGTAAAATACCAGAGGGGCGGATTTGGGTTCTCATTCAATTAACTATCAAGACTAGAATATAAGGATGTCATCTTGCAGGAATACAGGCCTGCTAATTCAACAGTGACTACTGTTTGGTTGTTCTTTCGTCTGTCATATACTGTCGTGGTTGTCATATGGCAGTATAACTTAGCATTCCTTATGATATATGCCAAATTGCACAACTAATACTAATATATATTAACATAGGATCCTATTAAGCACAACGTAAACCTAATTCTCTTTTATACAACTAGTAAAGTGGAAATATTTAATCAACTTATTGTTTAGCAATTGGAAGGTTAAAAAAATTGAATGATTTTATTCGTATTGACACATTTAGGTTCTGAATGTGGGATGGATGGATGGATGGTTGGATGGATGGATGGATGGATAGGAAGGGAAGAAATGACATTTGTTAAGCATATTTTATGTCTCAAGCATTATTCCTAGTATTTTATGTTTTTCTTATTGAATTGGCATATTTATTGATAGCTGAATCCTAGGTTGTAGCCCACAGGTAATACTCTATTTGAGATATGCATCCCAAATAGTCTTTCCACTCAGGATGTGAAATAAGGTATTCTTGTGGTGCTTTATCACTTCAGTTTTCATGCATGTAAATTTGATCCCCAAAAGAATGATCTTTAAGAAGTGGCATTTTGAAAGTTTATTATGTTATGATTTTGTAATGCTTTTAGAAATACACAGTTAGATTCTAGCCTCCACGATGATTTCCCCTGCTGCAGTTAGGAAAGAAGATGCTTCTGTGTGTGTGTGTGTGTGTGTGTGTGTTTGTGTTCTTGTGAACTGTTCTATGTGGTTTCCAGCAAATTAGGGTGTCTATTTCCTCATACAATTGGGAAAAATAATCATATCCTTGGGCTTTTTTGAGGCAACTGATAGTCTCAAAGTCACATTGTCAAAATAGGATGCTCTGTAGGGGTTGACAGTAGTAGGGGGAGGAGAAAGTGTCTGTTACTATTAGGACTTCTGTTACTTGTTTATAAATGGCACAGTAGTAAAGCTATCACTTACTGAACACAATATGTGCTAAAAATGGTGCTAATATTTTGCATCCATTATGTCCTGTTGATAAAAAACAAAAGCTAAGACAAAGAGATTAAGTGATTTATCTAAAGTGACATATAAAAGAGAGGGAGAGAAAGCAAAGAATAATTTTAACATGTTCTTTATCCTCATCTGAGGCTTTGGAATCAGGAAACTTTTAGTTAAAGCAACTGAAAATCCAACTCAAACTGGTTTACGCAAAAATAAGGATTTATTGATTGATGTATTTGAAAAATCATGGGTCACTGTATCTTCAGGCAAGGCTGTATACAGGAACTCAAATGGTGTCTCATTCATCTGGCTCTCATTCTCATCCCCCCCCCGCCAATCTCTCCATATTTTGGCTTTTTTTTTCTTCTCTGTTGTCTTTATTTTCCAACACACAAGTTAGCCACCAGCAATTTGAAGTTTGTATTTTATCAGCTAAGTTGAAACAGTGGAAACAGTGTTTTACCCCAGTGGTTCCAGGGAAAGTCCCAGAACTGAATATTATTGGCCTGCCTTGGCTCACATGCCCACCCCTCAATGACCAACTGGACTGGAGGTGGAATGTTCTCACTGGCTAAGCTTAGGTTTTGTACCCAACCCATTGCATGGGTTGGTACCAGCACTGCACAAGCCAAATGAACTAATAGTGGAAGAAGGTTGTTTCCCCAAAGAAAACAATGTCATTTTATCGGATGGGGAAGAGACACTGACAAAGATTACAGATGTCTGCTACAGCCACTTAGACATGGAAACTGCCATATCTCAGACTTGAGACACAGGGGAACAGCCCCATCCCTGAAGCTTGGGTGGCTCAGTCACATTCAGTCTGGAGTCATCATCTCAGTAGGTTATTTACTTACTCTTTCAGGATAAGTATTGAAAAGCTTCCAAATGGCAAAATGTACAACTGGAAAGCATCTTAATTATGTAAACTGACTCTTTCCCACAACTCACTAAAGCTTCCAGAATCATGAATATGAAAGGACGAGGACTGAGGTTAAAGTAGTTCCCACCAGTGAACAAACCAAAGGTTATAATTACAATGGGTATTTGGCCAGTCCCAAAAAGTTTACCAGTAAAGATTCAAGTCACATTCAAATCTTAACTGGCACAAGGGCAGGATTTATTTAAAGGGTCAGATTAGTAGCTAGTGATGGAAAGATAATGTAGAAGATGTTAAACAAAAGTTAATCTACTTTTATCCCATTTATTTATCTGTATATTTATTCTCCCTGAACTGGCTCACTCCTGAAATGGCTGCTTCTGGAGTTTATGACAGTGCATGGTTAAGGAGGGGGAGAGCATTGGCAGCTGAACAAATGACAGAATAATGATTAAGTGGAAAAACAGCTGAGTGCTGTAATTTACAGATGAAGTGACTGCATCAAAACCAGGGAAATGAGCTCTATTTAATAGTCTCCACACTGCCATCTCTGGTGGCCCATTCTTCTGACTTTACAAGGCAGCTCCGCCACACTCAACTCTACCCAGAAAGAAATGGAGAGAAATGAACATGCTCTACTTTTGCATAAATGGCACTGAGACTGTTCCTTCCTCCCCATTTGGGAGCAAAAGCAATGCCTATATATCCACCGAGAAACTGGCTTTTGTGCCAAATCCCTCCTAGCCAAAAATTAAAAATTAAAAATAAAAAAATAAAATTAATGGATGCTTCATCAACAAGAATTTAACTCCCAGGGAATAGTGAACATTAATAACCAAAGACTCTGACATCCTTGAAAAACCAGAGATGAGGTATCTTCCTTCAAAACGTCCATGTCATCTTGGTTGTGTGGTTGAAAGCACCTGCTTTGTCACTATTTCTTCATCTCCTGCAGGGACACGTACTGCCACAGTATAATTTTTTGTACTTAAAAAGCAGGAATTACTTGCTATTTAATACTACTGGAGCTAACATAGCTGCCTCAAATTCCATTTTTATTCACTCTCAGCTTGAGAACAGGATGCTTTCTCTTTGTGTCCCTCCTAGCAATTTCCAATCATAGACATTTTTAATATTTCATGGTTGTGTCATTATGAAACTGGCAAGCCCAGCTGCTGTCTCTTGATGAGATAACTAGTTGTGTGTATGCTTAAGTTGTATTTTATTCTTGTCATGAAGACACTGTTAACATTTCTTCCAAATTTTCAGGAACATAGTTAAGGCAAAATCATGTACTTGCCACTCATAATTTCATTTATTCAGTTTCCCTAGAATTCTTAGGAAGTGGCTACCCTTTCCTCTCTCTCCATCCCACAAATAAGGAAGGAGGAAAGTGAGACTCAAAGAGCTTAAGTACTGTGACCATGGTTTTACAGCAGTGGCAGAGACAGGATTCAGACTTGGTTGCTCTCAGAACAAAGCCCATAATTTTCCCAGTCTGAATCCCAGCCACCTTCCTTTCTCTAGTCATTTAGACTCTGAATGCCTTCAACTTACTCCCTTCCCTCCTTGGACCAAAACCTGCTTTCTGGGTCTTTCTTGCACACTGAGGTTGCAATTACTCCTAGCAGTCTTGAAATGGGACCTGTCCTGTTTATTCCAGGGATATTCCCATTTGTAATACTGCTCAAAGGTCTAAGCTATTAGTCACCAACATGGACGTGCGTCACAATGACCTGCAGAGAGATTCCTGGGTTTGTTTTCACTAGAGATGCCCAGATTCATCCCTGTGAGATTGCTAATTCATTGGGGCAAGAGAGGGTCCAGTTTGTAAAACAGTGATTCTCATGTTCAGCCAGGGTAGGAAATCACTGTTTTAAAAGAATCAGTTCACTCTGTTGATTGTTTTTCTTTGCTGTGCATCAGCTTTTTAGTTTGAACTGCATCACTGTGTGTACATTGTGTATTTTTGCTTTTGTTTCCTGTGCTTTTGGTGTTATATTCAGAAGCCATTGCCAAGACCAAGGTCTTAAAGTTTTCCCCTATTTTCCTCCTAGGAGTTTTACAGTTTCAATTCTTACATTTGTCTTTAACCGATTTTTGTTATGGTGTAAGATAGAGGTCCAATTTCATCATTTTGCATTTGGATGCCCAGCTTTCCCAGCCCCTATTGTTGAAGTGACTCTCCTTTCCCCATTGTGTATTTGTGGTGTTCTGGTACAATACGCATCGGTTCCTTTCTGGGCTCTCCATTTTTTTTTAATTTAAATTCAATTAGCCAACATATAGAACATCATTAGTCTCATATGTAGTGTCATTTTGTTCCATTGGCATATATGTTTGTCTTTATGCCAATGCTGGTACCACACTATATCTTTGTAACATATTTTTAAATCAGGAAGTTTTTCAGTCCTTTGTATACAGCAGCACTTGTCAATGTGTGTCCCCCACCCCCCCAAAAAATACTTAAACAAAATACTAAAAAGAATGGTGTTTCCATGGTCAAATATGTTTTAAAATATTATATATTTTACCCTATTATGTATGCATAATAAAATTCTGAAAAGTTTTGAAGTAAAAAAAAAAAAGGGGAAACCTAGAGTTTATCAACCTCCATGAGCACTGAAACCTTTGTACCTTCAATACCTATTAACATTCCCCAGACATAGTATTTCAGAAATACACTTTGGGAGCAAATGAATAGTGAAGTCTTTGTATCCAAAACAGAGTGATACAGATGTAGTACAACTATAATATTCCATATTTATTTATATTCTCTTTACATATGTAGATAGTATTTTCAGGGACTCTAAGAGATCAAGAGGAATTTTGATGTTTTCTTGTAATTACGCATAGCCCTCCCCTGGTGGTCAGCCAGCATCTACATTCACATTGCCTTTGAATATCTCTCTGCCCAATACCATTATTTTTCCTGCTCTAAAATCACAATCGTGTTCTAATTCTTGTAACATTTAAAAAAAAATTTTCTAATGACAAAAGCCATGCATATTTATTGCAGAAAATTTAGAAATTCCAGAAAAGTTAAATTAGGAAATAAAACCACTTAAACTCCATGCCCAGAAATAACCATTATTTGTATTTCTTTATTAATGCTTCCATTTCATACACTCATGCACACACAAGCAAATCAGCCCACACATGCACCCTTATAGGAAATAGGCACTGTTATAGGCTGTTGTGTATTCCCGAAAATTTATATTTTGAAGCTCCAGCCCTCAAATGCCAAAAAGGCATTTGGAGACACAGCCTTTAGACAGGGGTGCAGACAAAGAGAAAAGGCCATACGAGGTAATAGTAATGAAGTGGCCACCTGCAAACCAAAGAGAGAAGCCTCAGAATAAACCATACCTTTTAACACTCATTTTGGACTTAGGTCCTTCAAAATGATGAGAAAATACATTTCTGTTGTTTAAGCCCCCCACTCTGTGGTATTTTGTTACGATATCTATAGTAAACTAATACAGGTACATACTGTATCTAACTTTTATTGAGTACTTAATATATACCTCATCGTAAGCCATCAGTAGCATTGGTACAGTGAGTCACTCCTTTTGTCTTTTGGGTGACAACTCTTTCTAGCTCTTTTCCTTTCTTTCTGACTCTTCCTCCATGTTCTCTTCTGCTGTTTACCCTTTTCTTCCCCCAATATCTCAATATTTGGAGGGTCCTAGGGCTGAATTTTGATCTCTTGTCCATTTACCCCCTTCAGTGGGTAACCTTATCCATGTTCCTGGATTTTCACACCATCTGTATGCATATGACTTTCCAAATTTCAGTCTCCAGTCTGAATCCCTTCTCTAAACTCCTGACTTGTCTCCCATCATTCAATGCTTGAAATAATTTGCATTTTATAGATGAGGGAATGAAGGCTCGGGGAGGTTAATTCACTTACCCCAGGCCTCAGACCTAGTAAGTGCAGGAACCTGAATCCAATTCTAAAGCAATCTGACTCCAAGGCTCCCTATATTATGTTTCTTCTCTAGTGAAGTGAACTTGTTTCTAATCATTAATATACATGACCATTTTGTTAATTTGTTAACTGAATTAACAAAATGGTCTGTATTGAACAGTCAGGTACATGCCAGACTTTGTTCTAAGTGCTGAGGCCATAACAAAAAACTAACCAGATCAAGCCCCTGTTCTAGGGATCTTATATTTTAATGGTGGAGACAGAACTAAAAACTCATCAGAAAGTTAGATGTCAGGTGATAATAAGCACTATAAAAATGTAAGTGGGAAATGGGGGGTTGGGAGGTAATATTTTATATAGGGTGGTGAGAGAAGGCATGTTTAATAAGGTAACATTTGAGTAAAAACCTAAAAGAAGTCAAAATCAAGCAATAGAGATCCTTGGAGAAAGGAGTTCCAGGTACAGGGACAAGCAAATGCAAAGGCACAGATAATGCGGGACCTGGTAGGTTACAGTAAGGCACTTACATTTCACTGTGCATGAGTTAGGAAGCCATGAACAGAAAAGTGGCATGTCTGATATTTTAAAAGGAGAAAAGTTTTATAGATTAGTCTATAAGGGGAAAGGGAGGAAAAGGGGCAACCAATTTGGAGGACATTGCAATAAGTTGAGAAATTATAGTGGCTTAAAAAGTGGTACAGTCGTGCTGAGAAAGGAAAGAGTGGTCCGATTTGAGTCAGATTTTGAAGGTAGAGCTGATAAAATTTGCTGAGGGGTGAAGTGGGTATGAAAGAATCAGAGATGAGTGTATGTCTTTTGGCCTGGGAGTAAAACACCGGAATGAGAGGGAAAAGACTGGAATGGAAGGATCAAGTTCTGGGGGCAAATCTTGAACTTAACTTTTATTTCTTAAATATTTATGTAGAGGTATCAAATGAACAATTTGAAGTTCAGAAGCAAGATCCAGGCTGGTTAAAAAATAATTGAAGATAACAGCTTTCAGTCTTGTTAATTTTTGCCATTATAACTTGTGTAATATGGCATCTCATTGTGGTTTTGATTTGTATTTCCTTGAGGGCTAGTGATGTTGAACATTTTTTTATATGTCTGTTGGTCATTTATATGCCTTCTTTGGAGGAGCGTCTGTTCATGTCTTCTGCCCATTTACTGACTGGATTATTTGTTTTTTTGGGTGTTGAGTTTGAGAAGTTCTTTATAGATCTTGGATACCAGCCCTTTATCTGTAATGTCATTTGTAAATATCTTCTCCCATTCCGTGGGTTGCCTCTTAGTTTTGTTGACTGCTTCCTTTGCTGTGTAAAAGCTTTTTATCTTAAGTCCTAAAAGTTCATTTTTGCTTTTGTTTCCCTTGCCTTTAGAGATGTGTCTTGAAAGAGGTCGCTGTGGCCAGTGTTGAAGAGTTTACTGCCTATGTTCTCTAGGATTTTGATGGATTCCTGTCTCACATTGAGGTCTTTCATCCATTTTGAGTTTACCTTTATGTATATAACACCCTTCATTTCTACCATTCTATTTTTCTTTCCCTCTTCTAGCAAAACTTCTTTTTTGCAGTGTCTTTGCTTCCTAGCTTCCTATTCTCTTTTGCACCCATTTCAAGAAAGGTTTTGTCCCCAGCTCTCCACCAAAACAAGTTTCTGCAAGTGTAAGATTGTGAAGTGTTGCTAGAGTGTTATTAAGAAATACACTGCTGCAAATAAAAATCTGGCTGTGTCTGAGATGGAAAAGCCAAGTTGTAAAGGAGAGTGTGGTTTGTCCTCTTGTAACATAGCAAGGTGGAAAATGTTATCTTAATGGAGAAAAAGAAAACAATAAAAACTCAGTTCTGAGGTTTTTGTACTTCTCATGACATTTCCCTGCTTTGGAACTGTTAGACCCATTGTCTTGCTTGTTAACACTGGGCAGAAGGAGGGAAGCCAATATTCTGAAGACATGAAAGTGAGAAAGACACACCAGCTTCTTTATGATTAACTTGGAAGGAATAAGGGCGCTCTTGCTGGAGTAACTTAAATTATTGACTGTGAAGTGTAAGCACGCTTGGAAGGGCTTCGATGCCAAGAGCCAAAGTCCTGGACCATGTGCCAGATTCCCAGTGTCTAATTTCCTATGTGTGGTGGTCTGTTTTGCTGAATTCTGTTACATTTAAAATGCACTTTAAAAGCTCAGAAGGAAAAATCACAGCAAAGCTCTTTCAGTAACATTGCTCCCTCATACCATATTTACATTACCTGCTGTATATTGTACCAAAAAAATTTGCAAAACTAAAGGCCAGAAAAAAATCACTTATTTGTTGTGCCCATTTAGAGATGAGGAAACAGAATTTTTGCCCCAGATTCCACAGCTATTGAGTAGCCAACTTAAACAGGTACACAATGCTTCTTTAAGGCTTGAAACTAAAATTGAAAAGAGACATGGTGATTGTTCAGCTATCTAAGTGAACCACATAAAGCTCAGTAATCAAGGTGAGATGATGTTAAACATGCTATTAAAGAAAAATGATTAGTAGTTTCACTGGAAGAGTATGGCAGCCATAGACTGCTCTGGAACTAAATAGCACTTTTTTCTGATTGGAGAAAGTCACCACATAGGGTAGTATTTGATGTATGTCTGGAGATCATACTTTCATTCTGGGTCTTTCTGTAACTCTAAACCCAAAACACCTTGACCCTCCCTTCACATCATATTTTTTTTAAATGTCAAATTGGATCATAGACTTAAACATAAAATATAAAGCCACAACATTTCTTGAAGAACAAAACAGAAGAAAAATCTTTGTTAAGTTTGGATGAGGCAAAGATGTTTTTAGATAAGACTAAGAAACTTATAATATACCCTAAAGAAAAATATTTAAAACTTCTATTCTTAAGACACTATAAATAAAATGACCAGACAAGCCTCAGACAGAGAACATATTTGCAAAACAGCTACTTGGTAAAGGACTTCTATCTAGAATATATAAGGAACTTCTAATCTCAATAAGAAGATAAAAACCCAAGAAAAATGACAAAAGATATGAATGAACACTTGTCCAGAAGACATACATGGGTTGCAAATGAACACACACACACAACTTCAATATGATTAGTCATTAGGGAGATGCAAATTAAAATTACAATGAGATATGGATATGCAACTTGGAGTAAGTGGAACTCTCAGACATTGCTGGTGTGAATGTCAGATGATACGGTCACTTTGGAAGAGAGTTTGGCAGTTGCTCATAAAGTGAAACCTACACTTAGCATATGATCCAACGATTCCAGTCCTAGGTATTTGTGCAAGAGAAATGAAAACACATGCCCACAAGATAATCTGTAGGTGAATGTGTATAACAGATTTATTCATAACAGGCCAAAATTAGAAATAATAACCAGTGCCCATCAAATGGTAAACTTCAGCAATTGTGGTACAGCAGAATATTCCTCAGCAGTAAAAAGAAAGAAGCTACTAACACATTCAACAACATCCTAAAAAAGGCAAAACTACAGTGACCTAAAGCAGATGAGGGTTGCCTAAGGCTGAGGGTCTGCAGAGTAACTGACTGTAGAGGGACACTGGGAACTTCTTGGGGTGAAGTAAATGTTCTATATTTTAACTGTAGTAGTGGTAACATGACTATGCATTTTTGCCAAAATGCACCAAACTGTACATTTGAAAAGGATGAATTTTGCTATGTATAAATGATATCTTAATAGACCTAATGTAAGTCAAGGGGGAGAATGAATTAAAGGGAAGGAAACTTAACCCAGGGAAGCAAAAAAGGGTAGTTTCTAGCTGAGAGAAAGAAAGACTGTAAGTCTTTGTTTTAAAAGAAGGAGTTTTCCAAGTGACTGTGTTTGGATTGGAATGTAGCCCATTGTCATCATTTTTGTCAGCATGGGATTGGCCACACTATGTATAAGTGAATGATTAATGATTTGCCGACATCTAAAACGCACAAGAAACTTCACATAAAAATCTACTTTTTTGACCTTCTGTAAAAATGACATGGAAATCTGATCCCATCGGAATAAAATTCCAGTAGAGCCAACCTGACTGAGTTGAGTGGCACTGGGCCTGCTTCACTCCTTTGCCTGTCTGGATCCCATAGGCATTTTTGTTTTCAATTGTGGCTTTAAATCTCAAAACAGCCCAGCTAACAACAGTCTCTTGAGACCTCTATGTTGAGTAATTGGGGACAGTAGCTTTAGCGTGTGCAGACTAAAATGCCTTCTTTACACTTCCAAGAATCCTGAATGTACTTGATGTTTTAAAAATTTTACCTTAGTTACAGTCAGTTGTGCTTATATAGTCCTCCTTATTTAAAACATGTTTGGAATGGTATTTTAATGTTAATAAAGCTTAATCAATTCAAATGCTGATATCTTAATTAGTGAGAGGGAAGGGGGAAACCTTTCCAAGACATCCCTTATCAATGCCTACAATAATTATAGCTATGGATAAAAAGCCCCCATTGGCAAATCCACCTCCTAGAAATACCTGAAGAAATCTTAGCCATAATGTCTCAGAATACTTAAGCAGATTGTAAGTGTACACCTTGCAAAGTCAACATTTTTCAATGATGTTCCAAGTCACAACTAGAAGTCACAATTAGAAAGGAACATTTAATTTAAAACTGTAACTGTAAATAATTAGTTGGGGTGCCTGGGTGGCTCACTCAGTTAAGTGTCTGCCTTTGGCTCAGGTCATGATCCCAGGGTCCTGGGATTGAGTCCACATTGGGCTCCTTTCTCAGTGAGGAGCCTGTTTCTCCCTCTGCCTGCAGCTCCCCCTGCTTGTGCTCACTCTCTCTCTTTTGCTCTCTCTCTGTCAAATAAATAAATAATAAAAAATAATAATTAGTACCAGTTAAAAGATTTATGAGAAAGCCACAAAATTTTTAACCTGTTTTTTTTTCTTTTTTTTCCTCCGTCATGTCTTATACAATAAAAATTATCCTCCTTCATGGTTAAAATTTTGTTAAAGTTCATATGTTTTGATACAGATGTGTATTTACAAGGTTAACAACAGGTTTCATAGCAAGATCAATCTGAGTCACCTTGTAGCAAAGATAACCAATCAGAGGAAAAGTTTCTCATAGATAGAAGAAACAACACTTTAAAGGAAAGCTCCCTCTCCTGATACCATGTCACAGTATAGAATTTTTTTTTTTCCTGCAGGGTTATAATGTTCATTTGTGGGTGGAAAGTTTGAGGATTATTCCCTTTCTTTACCTTGAATTCAAGCATGCCTCTGGTTCTTGTCACATAGCTCTGTAATAATTAGGGGCCATACATAAAAAAGAAGAATGTTTTAGGGAAGGCATAGAAGCTTTTTGCAGATTTGTTTCTAAAATTCAGAGCTAAATGTTAAGACTTTTCTGATGGGGGTGGGGAAGTTGTGGTCTGTGGACCCAACTGCATATCTCAGAACTTTAAAACAAGTTGTCAAATAAACTCTGAAGAGGTTTAATATCAGGAAATGTCAACCTACCAATACAAATTTTGATTTCTGGTTTAAATCCTGCTATTTGTCCCACAGAGCAAATACACACCCTGTGAATATTATGAGCAGTGTTATTTTCAAAAACTGAATTATTTTCACTAGACAACCCTAACTGTTCGTAATTCAGGCTATCTGCTTTTTTATTATTTTTCTGACATGGTACAGAGTCACTAGACTTCATACAAAGATAAATGCATATATGAGCCTTGCAATTATTCCTCTATCTACCAGTATTTTATTTATGCTTGTGTACCAGAGCACAGTATAATTCATATCTGTCAAATGTTGCTGAGAGTCATTTTAAACCCATGAGGTAGATGAAAACAGGAGGACACCAAGATTTGTTACCGAGATCCTGTCTGGTTCACAGAAGTCATTGCCCTTCTTAGTAGATATAGTGTTGCAAACATTAAGAATAATGACTAATAAAAAAGGTCAGATTCCAAAGCTGCTCCCTTTGGAATCTGTTTGAGCGGCTTAATAAACTGCTCAAAATGAGAGTATGGAGGACCTGCTTTCAGGGTGTGAAAGATTTAGGGAATGGAAAATGCCATTTAAAAGGGGGAAATCCTAGCAAATTAGTACAGTATCCTCAGGGAACACTTGAGTTTTGTGCAGATTTGTTTCCTGGCCTATTCACCAAGACTGCTCATATAATTCGTTTTCCTGACAAATGAGTGCAGCCAAAGTTAGTCACTCCTTATGACCAATATTAACAGGTTAAATTCAACAGTGTTTCCAAATAGCCAGATTTGCCATTGTACACTGTCAAGAAGGAGAATATTTCTTTTTTTTAATTCTTTAAATTCAATTTAGTTAACATATACTGTATTATTAGTTTCAGAAGTAGAGTTTAGTGATTCATCAGTTGTATATAACACCCAGTGCTCATTACATCAAGTGCCCTCCTTAGCGCCCATCACCCAGTTACCCCTTCCCCCCACCCACCTCCCCCTCCAGCAACCCTCAGTTTGTTTCCTGGAGTTCAGCATCTCTTATGGTTTTCCTCCCTCTCTGTTTTCATCTTATTTTAAGGTCCGTTTCATTGTGTGAGCTGAACTGTTTTCCCTTTCCTCCTCTGTCTGTTACCTCTCTGCTTTCACAGGGGCTTTGCTCTGCTTGAAATGCCCTCTCATTCCATAATCTAGAAAATTTCAGGGAGCCTTCTGTGACCTCTGTGTCCGAATTATGTGTACCATTCCTGGGCTCCCATAGCACCCTGTGCTTATCACACTGTATTGCAGTCATTGATCAACTTAGCTGTCTCTACTAAAATTGCTACTACTTTAGTGACAACTACATTGAATCTGAAGTACTTTGTACTCGGCACAATGTACAGAGTAAGTGGTCTGAACAGTGGAAGACTAAAGTAGAAGCCGTTTCAGGAAGACACCACATAGGCTTTAAGTGTACTTTTTATCCTTTAAGCAAAGACTGTCAGATTGCAGTCAGTGTCTATGCTTCTAGCCTAGTAGTTATGCCCATGCAACACACTCATTTATGACTCTTGCAGAAGTTATGTTGACATCAGAATAGCCCACTTACGTTGATGTTCCCATTTGTAAAAAATTAGATTCAGACACAAATGAAAGCACCTCACAGGAGCTAGATATTTGCATCCTGTATATTTTGATCTTTTAAGAGACATAACACCTAACCGTTATGAAGCTCTCTTTTTCATTAAGTTGAAAACATAATCATATTCCTGAATAGCAGATCAATAGGACTGGGATAAAAGAAAAGGAGATGAAAATGTCCCTGTGTTTTTATATTCTCCCCATCCAGTCTCACAATCCAAAGTACTACCGAGACATAGAAAGAAGGGATTTCTGCAGCTTTTATGCTTATTGGTGCCCAATTATTTAGGAGAAGGGGAAATAGGGAGGTGATCTCTTGATCATCTGTTCGTAGTTTCTACTCCTGAGATGAAATAACAGTGTATGATGGCACAAAACTTTGTATTTAAAAACTAAATAGAGGGGTACCTGGGTGGCTCAGTCAGTTAAGCGTCTGCCTTCGGCTCAGGTCATGATCCCAGAGTCCTGGGATTGAGCCCCACATCAGGCTCCCTGCTCAGTGGAGAGCCTGCTTTTCCCTCTCCCTCTGCCTGCCTCTCTGCCTACTTGTGCTCTCTCTCTCTCTTTCAAATAAATAAATAAAATCTTTTTTAAAAAACTAAATATAACCATCAGCTAATTTTTCTTGTAAACAAGTTTTACACAATTTAATATATTCCATCAACATCATAGGTCAGCAGGCAAGATAGGAATGAGGCAGGTGGGTTAGGTCATATGAACGATGTGGGTGGGGCATCTGATTTAATGAATTGGGCAGTTCAGCTCTAAAATGAGGTTGAACAAAATTATCTTTAAAGATTTCTTTTTGCTATAAAATTATATAATGCTATGATTCTGAATCAGCCATGCTCTTCAGTAAGAAATGAAAATCGTCACACCTAACACTGTGCAATGCTTTACGAAGGGTTTTTGCATCCTTTATCAAATGAAGTCTACTCTTAAGTTTGGCTTGATGAAAAGACTCGACATTTTCTTGAATAACGTATAGATACAGTCCATTCATTCACTTACTTATTTCACAGATCGTTCATTGATTTCTACTATGTGCTATCCAGCATGCTAAAAGCTTAGGAGATAAAAGTGAACATAATGTAAGCCATGTATTATGTGTACAGTCTAATAGGATAAATAGACATTAAATATATATATGTACATATTGATATATATCCAGGAATTAAATATTTGTATATAATTGTTTATATGATTTTGTTTATACGTATATAAATGCAAGTTGAGAAAATGACATCAAAGGAAGAGAGTTCAATGAGTAAAAACAACAGGTTGAAATATTTTAGATTGGGTTGTCAAGGTAGGCTTGAGGGGCTGACATATAATCTAAGACCTGAAACATGCAAAGGAGGCAGCCTTTCTTTTTTTTAATCATTTTTTTATTATGTTCAGTTGGCCAACTGAATAGGCTGTATAGGCAGCCTTTCAAAGAGCCAGGAAGGAGTGCACGAGGCAGGAGGAATGGCGGGGATGAAGGCTTGAGGAGGAAAGAGGGTAGCATGTTAAAGTCACTGACTGAAGGCCAGTGTGGCTGGGGCAGGATGACCAAGGGCAGGGTGGCAGGAGGCCACCTGAGGGTGTGACAGGGGCCGTGTCTCCTAGGCCATAGGAAAGAGTTTAGAGTTTATTTAGAATGCAAGGAGAAAAGTTGAGTGTGTTTTCCACAGGGAATGATATGATCTCATTTACCTATTTAACAGACTCTTCTGGCTTCTGTGTGGAGAGTGGGTTGTAGAGAGCAAGAGAGGAAGCAGGAGAGCACTTAGGGAAATTTTGCACTTGTCCAGGTGAGGTATGGTGGCAGCATGGACTGGGGCAGAGGAGAGGGAGGGGAGGGAACATATCTGGGGAGCAGGTGAGAGTTTGAATCAATAGGGCTTACTGGTGCTTTGGGTGTGGGACACAAGAAAGGAGGAGGATACTCAGATGACAACCAGGTTTCTCTCTTGAGCAGCTAAGTTGATCGTAGTGTCATTTACTGAGACACTCAGTAAGGAGTGAGGGAGAAATAGGTTGAGGAGAGGGAGTAAAAAGGTACGATTTGGGTAATGTTAAGTCTCAGATACTTGTGAGACATCCATGAGGACACCCAGCAGCAGGTCATGGGACCCTCTAGTCCAGGAGCTCCTAACAGAAGTTAGGCCTGGAAATAAAATATGCAAGTTGTCAGCATATAAAGAGTACTTGAAGTCATGAGCTAAAGGGATCTAGAAAGCTATAATGAGGCAAATGGTTCCGTTCTTTGTTGGGAAACTTGATAAATCACGATTCTTAGTCTACCCCTGTTTTTTTCATTCATTTTTATTATGGTAAAATACACATAAAATTTACCATTTTAACCAATTTTTTTGTAGAAGTATCCAGGGAAATTCTTTAATATACTGTTATCAGTTCACATTCTAGCCATAACTACTTTTTTTCCTTTTTTTTCATTTTGCTAAAATAAACGCAACATAAAAATTACTATTTACAGTTCACTGGCATTAAAACATTCATATTGTTGTGTAAACACCACCACCATCCATCCACAGAACTGTTTATCTTTGGCAAAGCTCATTAAACACTAGCTTCCCATTCCCCATCCCCTCCCAGCCCATGGCAATCACCATTCTACTTTCTGTCTCTATGACTGAAAACTCTGAGTACCTCATAGAAATAAAATCATGGATATTTGCCTTTTCATGATATTCTCAAGGTTCATGCATATTGTAGCATATGGCAGAATTTCTTTTTAAAGCTGAATAATATTCCATTGTATGTTTAGAGCACATTTAGCTAATCCATTCATCTGTTGATAGACACTTGAGTTGCTTCCATGTTTTACCTATGGTGAATAATTTGGTCTACCTAATTTTAACCTGATATACTCATATCCATCAGTCTGCCAAAGGATGTTTATTAAACATCTGTTATGCACACAGCACTGAAACATGAGCAAATCATAAGTAGCTGATCTTAAAATTAATAATTTTTAATATTCTGATATACTATTGTATAGCAAGTCAAGTATGACAAGTCCAATTCTGCTTCCTTTGGTATTCTTTTATGAGAGTAATGCAAACATAATTTTTAAAATGTATGTATGTATAGTGCATATCACATTTAAGGTGACTCATTTACATTTATCTTCCTTTATTATAGGAAGAGAAGGTGGAAAGATTGTGTATAATCAGCAAATTTGCTCTGAAAGAAATAGTTCCATTACCCACAAATAAAATTTACTGCAATATTATACATGAGAAATTGTAAGGAAAGTGTTCACAATTGAAACTTTACTGTAGGCATCTATTAAGGAGAAATGTTAGCTAGAAACCCAATTTTCTTATACAATAACAGCAAAAGCAACTGGCATTTCTAATAAGCAAAGTCACAAAGTTGCCACAAGCTATATTTTGGTTGATGAATGCAAATTTAGGCTGTTTTCAACTGCAGGGAATGTTTGCAGAACAGAAGGGACAATGTTTTAAGCAATTTAGTGCATAGGGAGAGATTTTATTTGTGAAGAGGAGTATATAAACCTTACATAAGCAGGCATTAAAATATATTAAATGATTGTAGTGACTCTGGAGAATTGTATTTATTATGAAATGTTTCCTTTTTTCTTCTTGAAAGGTGACATCCAAAGTGTCTTTTGCTGAGACACTTTCTTAACACGAGAAAATGCATGCTCATTTCTTACTAGAATGAGTGAGCATTTTATGACAGTATTTTTATAACTGAGTGTTTTCTGTGTCAGAAGGTTGTTCCTCAGCATCTTCCACTTGGCCGCAAGTCAAGGGCCCATTAATTCCAGAAACAGAATCTGTGCAATAAAAATAAAATCCATGGCTTCATTTATTGATGACATCATCTAAGTGTTTTTTCCACAGGTTTATAAATGCATTGCTTGGCCATGTTAAATATTTGCTGATGGACTGCTGAACTGAAATATGATAATGTTCCCCTCTTCTCTCCTTGAGATTTCAACACACTTAAAATCAAAGTATGGGCCAGTCAAGTCAGCTTTATTGGACTGGTCTTTCGTTTTTCTTTCCTTCAGAGATTCAGTGGAACAGATGCTCTCCTTGCCCAGGAATCACACCAAAAATCATTTCAGATAGGACACTAGAGTAGGGAAAGAAATGCTTTAAATAATGAATGATATTGTTGATACCAGTGTTAATCGTTTAAGTGAGATCATTAATTTTTTAATGCTGAAAGGACCATCAACATGTACTTCAGTTATAAGTTTATAGGTAATGGAACCCAGAAAAATCTGGAGATATTCTGGTAGAATAGACCCACCCACTATAAGGAATTGTATCAGCCCCAAAGCACAACTCAGCTCTGAGAGAATCCCCTTCTCAGGCCACAAGTTGTAAGTAAACCCACTCAGACCTTCTTGTCCCCTTGATTAATATGTCATTGGGTTGGATGGATCTCTAAGGGCTGAAGCTGGAGAACAATTTATTGAATTTTTAAGAGACTAATTATAACACAGGTATGGGGGAGCCCCCTTCCTTCCTAACTTGTTTTCCTCTCTGAGTTTACATAATTTCAGGCAATAAAAATCATACATCTTGGCAATTGTAGTCCAGGTCTGTACCTTCCTTGACAGGTGTGATTTCCGCTAAAACCCCTAAGGATTTGTTTTCTTCGTTTTGACAGTCTCCTTCCACCCCACTTCCTGTAATCCTCTTGACAATTCCACTCCCATTCCCTCCAACTCTGGTCCATTTATTTCATGTTGTATCAACATACCTAGTGCACAGAGAGATTTCACTAAATGGGGAATAAAAGTACACCCTGAATACGATTGAAAGGCAAGGTTACTATGGTTACTTCAGATACCAGACTTCTACTTATGTAAATTGTCTTCTGTGTAAAAGTGCAAAAAAAAATGGCCTCTGAGGACACTTAAACCAAAGTCCTCAAAAGACTTCATTCAAAAGCTAATTTGCAGCTGAATAAAACCTTACCTTCTTTCTCTGCTTGCCCAGTTATCTTTTTAAGTCACTTTGTTTATATTTGAACATTCTCCTTCCAGTGCTTCTTCCTTAATCCCCTATGTGAACTGGTGAGAATGGGTATGATTGAATAATAACTGGAAGTCTTTTTGTATTTGACAGAATGTTACCAAAGTCGACTGACAGTTGACCATTGTGGAGACTTTGTAATGAGCAGGCAGTATATATGACCTGAGTACCCAAGGGCCCAAACATGTGTACATTAATTAAAAATAGTGCGGCCATGATTTCTGATTAGTTAATTAAGGGAAATTAATTTTACTGCTCAGACTGTCAGAAGTCATACCACTTAATTCATTTCCATTAAAACAATTTGTTTTCGTGTTTGCCAGAATTGTAGAAGAAAGACTATTAGAAGGTTAGGAGCAAAAACACCCTTTAAAAATATGTAGACCATTAATGAAAAGACATTGTTAAGAGAGAGAAAAGGCAAGCTACAGGGCAGAAGAAGATATTTTATAGATAGATAGTCTGACAAAGAGTTCAAATTCAAAATGCATGAAGAATGCCTATAAATCAGTAAGAAAAGTCAGGCAACCCGATTGAAAAATGGGAAAAACACTTGAACCAGATGTGTCAAAGAGACTCATTAGGGAAATGCATTTTGAAACCGCAATGAGATATCATTGCACATGAAAGACAGCACCAGGTGTTAACATAAATATGAAATAAGTGGAACATTCATACCCTGCCACTGGGAGCATAAACTGACACACTGTTGGAAAACTATCTGGCAATATCTATTAAAGCTGAACATGAACAGGTCCTGTAACCCATCAGTTCCACTCCTAGGTATATTCTCAACAGAACTGCCTATGATGGTCACCAAAATACTTGCACGAGAATGATTATAACAGTGTTATTTCTAATAGTCCCAAACCAGGAACTGCCCAACTATTTATCAACAACTGAATGGATAAATTCAGATATACGCATACATTGGGATACTTTAGAACAACGAAAACAAACTCCTGATATTTTCATGAATTCATCTCATGAATGTAATATTGAATGAAAGAAGCCAGGCACAACTGAATACATACTGCATGATTCCATTTATCTAAAGAAAGTTCAGACATAGACAAAACTAATCTACAGTGTTAGAGAGTAGGATATGCTTGCCCTGTGGGTAGGGTTAATCCCTGGGAGGAGATAGGAAGTTTCTGGGATGCTGGTTATATTCTATTTCTTGATCTATGTACTGCTGACTTAGGAATTAAATACTTATATTAACTCACTCCACTAATAAAAGAACCCCTGTCTTTTAACTCCCAGGCCTACAATTCTACCCAAGAGAAGCTGGTCAGAAACCATGGTCAGTCCTTGAAGTTAAGGAAAACTGGTCAGGAATGTGGTGGGGGATGGATATGTAGACCAAACAGAACCACTTAAAATAAGCAGCTGATGCTCTCACTACCCCCTTGGTTTTCCTGGTTTTGTATGACCAGATGGTAGGATGTCCTGCTGTAGCCCTTGAATCCAGGCTTGGTAGTTTTTTAAAGATTTCCTGGATGGCACCTCAGGTCTGAGTTGGCTTTTCTTCCTCCTCACCCTGCTACTTGGTTTCTTGGTCATAGACACAACTGACCTTGCCCATAATACACTGGATTTGTGATATTAGTGAGCCCCAGGAGTGAGGATTTTGCCAACTGAATCTCAGAAACTAAAGAATCTGATTATTTTGGCTACTTCTCAGCTTCTTCAGAATGCCAAAATAAACTTGCATTACTGGCAGATGAGACAGTCTATCATTTTGAGATCTATCATTTTGGCAAGAGACTTCCTAACTTTTGAAAAGCAGGAGTCTGAAATGGCAGTAACCAGGAAAATGAAGATCAAATGAGAAGAAAGCAATCAGTGATGCCCTTTGTCCCATAAATGCTATCACTAGGTGTAAACCTTACTTTGAATAAGTTAGACTAATGGGGTATGACAGAAAAGAACTGTATTCTTTGTCACCCCTGCCCCTTCAAACCCTCTATGAAAGCAGTTCTCAAAGTTGGGTCCCTGGACCAGCAACATTAGCATCACCTGAGAACTTGTTGGAAATGCACATTCTCAATCCCCACCCACACCTGCTGAATCAGAAGTTCTGTGGTGGGGCCCAGCAATCTCTTTCAAGAAGCCTTCCAAGTAAGTCTGGTGCATACTAGAATTTGAGAACCAGCCATTATGTCAACTTTATTCTTCATTAAATTTGTTGGAATGGAAAGGATATGTGGCTTACATGTTCTACAGTTTGGGCTTTAGGGAGAAAAATATCTAGTAAAGAAAACAACTAAGATTTTTCAGAGTGCTCGAGGTACCACAGGGTTGAAGGGAGCCTCTATTGGGAAGATCAACAATTCTTAACTTAGGTTATCAGTTAAGGTCACCAAAAGAAATTTTTAAAAGTACTCTGTTCAGATCTTTAAAATTTATTCAGTTGAATTTTGTTTTTTAACAGTTATTATATAGCATAATTTTATAGATAAATACTGATCTAAAAATCATTTTAGCACAGTTGTTTTATTTAAGAGCTTTCAGGATTTGGACTCCCAGATATGCGGTCTTCCATTAAATTAAATTAGTATTTGGTTTGGGATTGGGATAGGGGTTACTGTTGGAGTTAGTATAAGTATTAATTTAAACACAATTGTGTGTCCAGGGCATTATGGTAGAGGAAATGAGCAGGCTTTACCTCTTCCCAGTTTTGCAGTAACCCCCCCCTCCCACCCACCCATGCCTTCCATGGCTTTCTCACTCTCCTTCAGCATCATACAGACTGGATCCATAGTCTGGGTCCAGCACCCTTCCTGTTCCCCTTACCAAGGACTAAATCCTCCTGATGTTCAAAACATACTACTTCCCTTCAAATATGGTTAATTCTCTCAAACTTGCTAAAACTCCCTCTTCCTAATGGCTTCTAATTCAAGAATGAATACCAGTCATTCTTTTGTCTCTGGTACTTAGAAACTAAAATATCCTTTAAGCCCATCTGTGAAGCAACCAATTCAATTAAATTTTCAGATAAGTGCAAATGAAGCATAATTGAGAAAAGACAAGAGAAGCTTGCCTTAAGAAAAGATAAGGAATTCTTGGTGACTATAGGACTACATGCATTCTGATTTTCTTCCTTCCAAATGTGCCTGCTATTCATGAGTCATCTTGTCTCATGCCAGTTTGTGCATACTGTTGTCAGTGTTGCCAGGCTCATTTCCCTGTATCTGTGCACAAATGACTGTTCAGGGTTGTTAATGGGTGTTCCATGTGTTCACTGATTGGAGAAGTGCTGAGGGAGGAATTAAAGGGATTATCCTAAATGCATCCATTAAGAGGATTTGAACAGAGTCAAAAGTCTTAAGTGATTCAAACAGGAGCCAACATTTTTCTTTATTCCCAAAGCTGACTAGCAATGTATTATGAAATATTTCATTAATAATCAACTACTAACTAATCTAGGTAGGTATTGTCAACTTCTTGGGTTACTATCAAAATCTGTTATGTCTTACAGTAGCTTCTCCCAGTACTCCAGCCCTTACTGGCCTTCCTAAAGTACTTGGATTTGAGTTTGAAGGAGTTTTGAAGGTCATCCAGGGTATGTCATTTAATTCTCATATAAAGGAGTTTTGAAGGTGGAATGACTTCTGGATGCTATCCTTTTCTGCTTTGGTTCCCTGGCACCCTGCTCAAACTGCTTTCTGCCCTCCAAACCCATCTATAGGAGGAATTAGTAGAGCTGATTATGTTGTGTCTGCTCTGTCTCATCTTAGGAGGATCAGCCATATCATACCCCACAAGTCAGCTGTCAAATCTCTACTAATGGAGAATTCACCACGGTAGGGGCAGTCAATTACCTCTTCAAACCCCTGCTTGTTAAATATTCTTCCTAACACTGAGCTGACAGCTGTACCTCTGTGTTGCCATGATAGCATAGTGATGAAGGATGCAGAGGTTGCACTGACCAGATTAGCTCCACCACTTCCTTGACTGGGCCTTAACCAAATAGCTCAATATATCCCAGTGTCAATTTTTTAGTCTTTTAAAATAGAAATAAAAGCAGTAAGCATTTTATAGGGATGTTGTGTACATAAATGAGGAGTTTTATAAAGCATTTAGCACAGTGATTGGCACACATAAATTCTTAATTTATTATTGTTGTAGTTATGCTGTTGTTATTCTACTTGTTCATCTTAATTTTTATTACTGTAATTATGTGTAATGAGTCCACATCTTCTAAATAACAATCCTTCATTTGTTGAAAGACCTCTTTTATATCCTACCAAAGGATTTTTTTTTTTCAGAATAAAGATATTAACTATTTTAACCATTTATTTTGTTAAATGGATTTGAATCCATCCCTATAGTCTAGAGGATCCAGAGGATCAGGGCATATGGATTAGACTCAGAGAAGGTGGGTTAAAATGTAATTTCCACTTATTAACTGCAGAAATTTAGGAAAATCACATGCCCTCTCATTCATAAAGGCAGTCTGATACTGAGTTGTGATTTGGGGGGCAGTTACATCATAATGTTTATCACATCAAAATTCCAGGTCTTTTCTATATATGTGATACACTTTTGTAGTTGGTGTTTATTGCAGGGGACTGGAAAGGTGAAATGGGAATGTCAGAGAGGAGAGGTAATCTTAGCCCGGGGTCCCATAAAAGGAGTAGGAGTAGAGAAAGCAAGACAGTAGGTGGTAAAACAGTGCCAAATACAGTGGAGTTTCCTGCTGGCCTCTACAGAGTACCAAGCACAGTGACGGATTGATCTTACAGGTCCACCAGCTTCTGAGAGGCTTTGTAATCAACTGTTTCTCAGGAACATGAGGAAAGGAGGTGTATTGGTGTAGTCAATTTCCATTTTCAAGGGCTTGCTCCATGGGACAGTCATTCTCCTGTACTTCCAAGTCATACATGCATTTTCACTGTGCAGATCCTTAGATGTCTCACTCCCAGAAGGAGGCTAGAGGTGTAGGAGGCAGGTATAAGGTAAGATCCAATCAGTCATGCCCTTCCAAATCTGGTCACAGGAGCAGGAGCTGGGGCCTAAAAAAATGGTCAAGACCCTGAAGACCCTTGAGGTCAAGAGGACACAGAATATATCACTGTGTAAAATGGGTGTGTGTGACACTTAGGCAATTTTAACCTAATGTTTTTAACCTACAGCAGGACTTTGTATGTGTGCCCATTACATGCCCCCTGTTAATTCGTCCCTCCTCCCAACTGCATGATGTCCTGTTGCTTCTCTGTCATTTAGTGTAGTCACTATGGCTAATATGCTCATTGTCATGCACAATTCAGTTGATCACTCTTCCATCTGGGTTATCAAGATATTGGGGGAAAAAAAAGTTGAATGAGAAAAGGCCCCCTCAGGCACTTCACCTCATCATTTTTTGCATCAGGTTTCACTACATTAGTGGGAATCTCCTCCTTCTTTGAAATTGGTCCTAAACAGAATTGCCAAAAATCACTCCTTTTCCCTGTTATTGCCCTGCATATACACAACCAGCTTTAATAGAAGGATATAGCCATTAAGCTACCAGACTATAAATATCTCAAAATTGATTTATTTATTGTTCCAGTCATCCACCCTTTGCTTTCCAGTCCCATGGATCAACTAAAGTTTAAGTTGCCTGAAGTAGTTCCATGCAAATATGGCAGCAAACTGAGTAGACAATAATTCCTCCTTCATATGCTATAGATCCTCTGTGTTTGATTTAATCCCTCTCTTGAAGCTTCAGCAGCAGAAACAAAGATACTAAGGTGCATACAAGGCTAAGTGCATTGAGAGACATTTAAATATAAAATCACCTGTGACCTTTTATATTTATAAATATTTCCATTTAAGTTATATTGATGTATTCAAATAAGTGTTTCCATTTGTTACTGCTCTGATTTGTCATTTTAAACTAAAAATATAAAGGCCTGAAATATTATTGGAGATCCCATTTATTGAGACTGTATAGTCAGGCAACCCTATAACAGAATCAATGACAATAGAAATAATTTTATTTGCTACATATCATAAACATATTGACTAATTTGACTTATTTTATGTCACTATTTTTTTCTCCTTGTAGCTTAACTCAGTTTGAATTAAAATACTGAGAGAAGCATCTTCTGCAAAAAAAAACATTGTTTAAAAGCTAAGACAAAAATATGATACCACAAAACGTTATTCCGTCTTTATAGTTGATGAAAAGTCAGATTCCTTTCCAGGAAGGAGGAAGTGTTAAGGTGAGGAAGGTAATGAAGTCAAATAATAAGAAGGCATTTTTTCACACTCCTCTTACGCGTGATAAATGTAAGGTGGCAAGGAGTCCTTCTAGATTAATTTCCATAATGTGTTATCATATTATGCAGCTCTAGAAAAGCAAGACTATATCAACTGATTGGCTCTGAATGGTACCTAGCCATCCAGAAAAATGCATTAATGAACCTTTTGGACATCACAATCAGTGTAGAGACTGCCTGCCATTTTATTTTAGATCTGTAAATATTTGTTGTTTTGTTTATAATTGTCAAAGCACTTTTATGTACATATGTCATTTGATCTTCACAGTTATCTGGTGATGTAGACAGGGAAAATATAATCCTTATTTTACAGATGGAGAATCTGAGGTTAGAAGAGGTTGTTATATTCAATGGGTTGTTCACTCCTTGTTTAGATGGCAGTATTATGAATATGGGGAATTTCAGAAAAGATCTGTAAGTGCACTCTGAGATTTAAGACTTGAGATTATTTAATTTTATATTTGTTGAATACACTGGACAATAGAAGTAAAATACTTAACATTTTCAGTGCGTGATAGCTGTCAACACAGAGTAAACCATATGAGTGGGACTGTATATATACTAGTCATCTAAAAATAGCATTAATAGAACATAACAAAAAATCCAGCATTAAATGAAAAATATATCTGGCACTTGAGATAGATTCTAAGATGTCTTGGGGGTGAGGGGAATCATATAATGTCATTTGTAAACACAATCTCTCCCTTCAGCTCTTAGACCTAATGGAGTATGTGAATGTTTAACAGCCGGCTCTCAGGAAGATGGGAAGGGGAAAGCCCTGACTTGAGCATTTGTTAATTTCTGTGATTTTAATATTCCCATCATTGCTGATTCTAAGCTATCAATAGTTTAATAAGTGGTTTATAAAATTCCTGAAAATTATGTAATTGGTTCTCACAGCTGGTACAAACAGGCTACAGCACCACTGAGTATAGTTATATAACTTTTCAGCATCTCCACTCACCTGTCTCATAATTGCCTCAAACCTTGTATGCTCAGAGCTGAACTCCTGAACTTGCCCTGCCTCACAGCCCCCTCATATACATACCTCTTCCTTCTGTGGTCTCTCCTGTCTCCATTAGTGACAACTCCATACTTCTCATTGTTTGGGCCAAAATTCTTGGTGTCATCTTTTTCTCCCATGCCTTTCTGAGTGTTCCAGAAAATCTGGTTCGTGCTACCTTCAAAATACATCTAGGTTCCAACCACTTTTCACAACCTCACTACTCACCCCCAGATCCAAGTCATTATGATCTCATCTGATTTATTGCACAAGGCTCCTGTCTTTGTGAGGCTAAATCCCTCTAGATGCTCTAACAAACATTCCCAACTCTCAGTGGCCTAGCATAGTAAAAGTTCTTTTCTCACTCACCTCATTGTTTGATGCAGGCCTAAGGGTACCCTTGGGTAGCTCCCCACTAAGCAATGACTTGGGGATCTATGGTGCTGCCATCACATGTCTACTATTCAAGAGTTCTTATCTCCCAGCCCTGCAGGTGGAGGAGAGAACATATAAAAGCTTGGGACCTTTCAGGACCTGGGCATGGAAATAACATGTATCTCTTTCACTCACATTCCATCATCCAAAATTAGATATGGCTTCACGTGGCACAAAGGGACGGGAAAATGTGGTCTTCCACTGTGCACCTTGGAGGAAACAAAGCTCTTTTGGCCAACATGTAGCATTGCCTGTGTCATACTTCCAAAATGGTGTCTCTGCTCCCACTCTTGACTCCTGTAGTCGATTCTCAACACAGCAGCATTTACACTACCTGTTTCACAATCGATTAAACTATAAGTCATTTTATATACCCCTCTGCTTAAAACCATCCAACAGCTTCATAACTCGTGAAATGTGAAAAACTGAAGTCCCTACAATGGTTTATAAGGCACTTCATGGCCTGGCTTGTTTCCTCTCTGATCTCATGGCCTACTTCTCTCTTGCACACTCACTCATTTCTAACCATAGTGGATTCCTTGCTATTGCACTGATATGCCAGGCATACTACTGCCTCAGGGCCTTTGTACTTGCTTTTTTCTCTTTGCTTCAACACACTTCACCCTGGTATCTACCTGGCTAATTTACTCATCTTCTTAAAATATTCCTTACATGTCACCCCCCTTGGCCACTCTACTTAAAATGTCAATAATTTTGCTCAGTTCTTTTAATTCCTACCATACTCCTTGTCCCCTTCTCAACTTTTACTTTGCTCTATAGCACTTAACACCTTCTAACACATAAATAATTTATGTATTAATTTATTATGGTTTCTCTAACCCTAGGAGAATTTAAGGGGGATCAGGGTATTTTGTTACTTATATCTCCCAACACAAAGAACAGTGCCTAGCAGATAGTAGGTATTCAAAATATTTGGTTAATGAGTGAATAAATAATCAATGAAATAAAGATCTGTTTTGAAATCATAACCTGTTTTGAAATATTAAATAATCATGTTTTAAGTATTTAAAGATAGATTATATAATTCAAACCTTTAATAATAATATAATGCCAGGTATTATACAAGTTATTCTCATTGGGTTCTATTATTTAATCTGTACAAAATCACAAGATAGGTGTTGTTTTCCCCATTTTATAGTTGAGGACTAAAACATAGAAAGGATAAGTCATTTGCCCTGTCTTATTAAATGCCTAGTAAGTGGCAATGTGAGGATTTGAATCCAATGTGACCCCAGAGTAAAGGAAACTAGATTTCAGTGGTGAAACATTTCTAGTCTGTGGTAAGCGGAGAAAGACTTAGTGTCAAGTGACTGAGTTCTGCCACAAATTAGCTGTGGGACCCTGACCACATCTGAGTTTCTTTGGATCTTAGTGTTTTCATCTGTAGAGAAGATGTTGATACCAGATCATTGTAGAAATGTCTTCCAGCTTGATGAATCAATAACCTGCTTGGGGCCACACAAGCAGTAATTAAAAGAGCCCCCACTGAAAGCCTATCCTGTGAGCTCTCTCAGAGAAGGGTTTTTCTACTTAATGGTGTCTGCCACAGAAATATCTCAGACAAGGAGGGGCACTGAAGTATCCTACTTGTATAAATATAAATTAATCATGGCATAAAAAAGTTCAGACAGTGGATGCCATAACTGGTTTATATCTCAAAGGTGCTTCCTTGCTGTGACTAGCAAATTAACAAATAGTAGAGCAGGAGGGACTCTGAATCATTTTATCATGATTGAAGTGCTCACATGTATAAGTTCATTTAATATTTAGAACCACTATGGACCTAGTACTTTCATCAATGCCACTTTATAATTAAGGAAACTGAGGCACACAAGCATTAAGAATTTTACCTACAGTTATCAGGGGAAACAAAGACAATCTAGGTCTTACTCCCAATCTGAGGCCAAGCTCTTAGCCATTCCCTCTACTGACACTCAATGTTAATATATATCACTGTGCATTTGGGAGAAAATGGAAAACAGTGAAAGAGAACTGCATTGCTGAATACGACCATATGAAGATTATTTTCCCTCTGTAACAACTCTTTTCTAGTGTTTTTTTCTTTGTATTACATGAAACAGACCCCATTTAAAAATGCATACATGGCAACAGTGGAAAACAAAACGACAGCAACAAAAAAAACCTAGTTTTATGATGATGTCTTGCAGATAAAGCCCATGATATTTACTTACTTACTTATTTATTTATGGGGGGAGCAGTTCCTGCAAGAACTATATTTTCCTGAAACTGGTCACCTGATTTCAGAAAACTAAGTAAAAGGGAAATGTGGATACTGAAGGCCAGATAAAAGAAAAATATATTGCAGTTGGAACTGTTTTGACAGTCAACCCCACACTCAGATTGATCTCCACTTGTGTTTTCCTACCATTCTATTTCTGGAAACTCTTAAATGATAAACTGAACTTTGAATATCATGTGTTACTGAGATCTGCAGGGTGGAGATAGTGCCATCTAGCCTCATATCCTCAGTAACTATCCTTAGCAGGTGCTTCCTAATTATTAAATGGGTGAGTGGTGGACGGATGGATGCTTGGATGGATGAGTGGATGGGTAGATGGACAAATGGATCAGCAAAAGAATATTATGGATGGAAGCACATATATAATGAACATTGGATAGTGGTCAGGAAACATGTGTTCTGACCCCAAACTTTGGTTAACTTGCCTGTGTTACTGGGTGAAAACCCTCCTCATTTCTAGTCTTCGGTTTCCTCTTCTGTGAAATACTTATGATTCCATTAGATTCAAACCATGACTGAATATACAACTCAGTTCCCTCAAGGTTGCCTTTAAACATGCTCCCCACTGAAAAAAATAATTTTCCCATGTTTTGTCTCTATCTCTTCCCTCCATAGTAAGACCAATCAGAGCAACTGAGTCGTAACCAATAAGATAACATTGACTACAATTATTTACCATGAGGTCTAACACTTAATTGCATGAATTCCCTGCTGTAAAGTTTTTTATTTTCCTTCTGCTGATGAGGTACTTGATCATTTGCTTGAAAGTTCTAGATTTGTGTTTAAGAAGTAGGAAGAAAGAGTGAAGCAGGAAGAGGGCATACTTGGCTATAAGAGCTATGGGTTTGGGATGATCCTCCTCATCATCATTATCATCAGGAGACAGTTGAATGTGGTTATGAAGTGTATGAGCCCTATTCTGAATTTTTAAAAAATCAAACCTTGCTATGGTTCCTTGGGCAAGTCTGTATAGAATGAAGATAATTAAACATACCTCCCAGGATTGTGATGGGGAGTAAGTAGAACATTCCACATTAAGAACTTAGCATAGTGCTTGACTCATAGTGAGTATCTGGTAAAAGTAAGCTGTGAGCATTGCCATCATCATTTTTCATTTTAAGTTAGGATGGACATTTACTACAGAGTGGCTTAAAACAACAGAAGTTTACTATTTCACCAAATTTATTGTAGAGGCCAGAAGTCTGAAATCAAGTTGTCAACTGAGCCATGCTTCCTCTTAAGGCTCTCAGGGAGGATCCTTCCTTGTCTCTTCCATCTTCTGGAAGGTTGGTGGTTGCTAGAAATCCTTGGCTTCTTTGGCTTATAGCTGAATTATTCCAATTTCTACCTCCATCCTCACATGATGTCCTCCTCTCTGTGTGTATCTATGTCCCCACGTGGCTTTCTTATAAGAACAGCAGTTACTGGATTTAGGACCCACCCTAATCCAGTATGACTTTGTATTAACTGATTACACCTGTAAAGATCTATTTCCAAATAAGGAAAAGAGGCACATTTGGACATTCTAAGTAGACATCAAATTTGGGAGAACACTATTCAATTCAATTTAGGCAACTCATATTCTTGCTTTAACCTCTTCTCCTCTCCCCAACCATTCTCAGTTCATGTCCCATGTCTCTGGTAGGATGTCCTATTATCCTGGGAACTTCTAGTGCTGCTGAGAGTTGAAGCAGAAAGCATAGGCATCAGTCTTCTAAACTTGAAGTTTTCTTCATTTTTAGAAAGAAAGAGTTCGAACTATAACCTGAGATCCCCTCCAACTAGCCAAGTGTAAAATGATCTTTTCTTCAAATATTTGTGAGTGTTCAGAGGGACACTAATTTGAGTAGTGTTGATCACGTATGAAAGGAGCAAGATTGCAAATACCAAGTAAGCATTTTCAATATGTTGATAAATGTGAGAAACTTCTATGGCAGGTACAAGAGAAAGTGCCAATTAAAAATTAGCTGCCATACACATTTATAGATGGTGTTGTTGACTCCAGCATTTTGCTGTTGCCTATTAAAGTAGGAGTTGACAGGTAAATTTCCTCTGCTGAATTCTTCTATAGGTCAGGAAACAGTCTTGCACAGCTTTTGGAACCCATCCAAACTGTTTAATGAGTCCTTCCTTGGCTGTAGATGCTGTAATTCAACCCTTTTACTTTGTTAAAAAAAAGTTGCTAAAAGTGTAAATATGATTTTAGATGGTGTTCAAGAATCATAGAAGTACAAGCTTTTTGCTGAAAGAGATGGTAAAGGTCACTTGGTCACTCTAATCACATTAAAGCTTATGTCCCTGCTGTATCCCTTTTACTGAGTCACCCATCCTGCTATGAGAAGCTCTTTTCTCTAGGAATGGCTCTGGATCTCATAAATTTCTTCCTCTTAATTGTTAGAATAAATGAAAAATGTATGATTTGGTCATGTAGATATTAGAATCATTTTTAAGTATTCAAGCACCATCTTAATCCTGAAGTCCTTCCTGATCCAGCTCCAAGAAGGTTGGCACATTCCTTCTTGCTAAGATGTGTTGAGATTCCAGCTGAGAGGGACTTTACTTGCATTCTAGCCTCATAGTCTGCCTTCATAAGACTCTCGCCAGCCTGTTAATAAAACACCTACCCTCCAGCAAAGGGTGACTTCAGATCTTCCAAGTGAGAAGTAGGTTCTCACCAAAAGGCTGCAGAGTCATTTAGAGCAGTGATTCTCAAACTTGAAAGTGTATATGAATTACCTCATTATCTTGTTAAATTGCAAATTCTGATTCCAAAATTGGGCCTGAGATTGAGCATTTCTAACAAGCACTCATGCAATAGTAATATGTAGTAATAAGAATTCATAGACTGTATCAGGTTCCAGTCTGAATAAAAACAAAATTCTATGTTTGTATTAGATTTCTGTGGTTGTTTTAACAGATTACAACACATTTGGTACCTTCAAACATCAGAAATGTATTCTCTTATAGTTCTGGAGGCCAGAAATCTGAAATCAGTTTTAGGGGGCTAAAATCAGGTTGTCAGCGGGGCAGTACTCCCTCTAGAGGCTTTAGGGAAGGATTTGATCTTGCTTCTTCTGGTTTCTTGTGGTTGCCAGAATTCTTTGGCTTGTGGTCACATCATCTGCCTTCGTAGTGCTATTGTCTCCATTTCTTCTGTCTCTCTAAAATCTCCCTCTGCATCTCTTATAAGGATACTTAAGATTACATTTAAGACCTACCTAGACTATCCAGGATAATCTCCCCATGTCACGATCCTTAACTTAACCACATCTCCAAAGATCCTTTTTGCATATGAGGTAATATTTAGAAATTACAAGAATTAGGACCTGATATTTTAGGGGCAATTATTTAGCCTATCACAAAATTCCTCTTGCAAAATGCAAATCTCTTGGGTGGGTCCTAGTAATCACGGTAAAATGTTCAGATACAGGTAGGTTCAAGTCATACCTAGAATCCTGTTTCATTGCAGGTAATGGAGGATGTTTTCCTTTCATTTGATTTTTTTGTGTGTATACAGTGCTTTAAAGCACCTTTCTTGCAAGTGTTCATTTTTCTTTAGAGGGGTTACTTAGAAACAGACATCTTCAAATCTGTTTTGTTTCATTTTAATTCACATTAAGGGATAAAAAGACAACACCAATAAAGTTAAGCCTGACATGAAGCCCAGGGGTTGCATGTTCCGTGCATGTTTTAAGTTCTCAGAAGCCAGTTCCATATCTGAGTATTGTGGATAAGAAAATTTCAAGGAGAAGAAGACCTACTTCTCTTTGGACTCTAAAGACAGAACTCTTGAGATATTAATTCTATGGGATAATAATTCTTACGTTTAGTAGCACACTTAAATTTACACTGTTGTATGATACTCATCTATTCATGTATTTAATCTTTCAAATATTATTAATTCAGTCATGTTTGCACTAGCTACTCTGATGGGGCAGTAGAAGCTGGAGATATGTCAAGATCCAGTGCCTGGCCTCAGAATGCACATGCAATATATAGTAAAACCAAAGAAAGACAAAAGAAGAACAAAGCCATGTAAAGACAATGGAATTTTTAAATTTTTGCTTTAAATTTTTGCTTTTGTGTTGGGATGAGCACTGGGTGTTATACACAACTAATGAATCATTGAACGCTACAACAAAAACTTATATACTATATGTTGGCTAACTGAACATAAAAAAATAAAAATAAATAAATAAAATGTTGCTTTAATATACACTACAACTGCTGCCAACTATGGAAAGTTTGGAAAACCATACTGAACTCTTCAAAGAGAAGAGCACTGTGTCAATTCAAAACAACCACTCAAACATATTACCACATGGTATTAATATCAAAATTCTACCTATAGTTTCTGTAGTTCAAATCTGCAATTTTCAAAAGGCATAGATTTTTCTCTTCTTGACCAATTATTTGGAACAGCAAAAAGTATGGTCTAGTAAAATATATCCTACCATTTGTATCTTGGAAAGCAGGAATGAAAAATTTTTCAAACAAGATCTAAGTTTATGCTTGTGTGTGTGTGTGTGTGTGTGTGTGTTTATCAAACTCCTATGATGTCCTCCCTGCCCTTTAGTTTAATGCATATCATTATTTGAGGTCTGGTAAACTTCAGTTCATCTTGAAAACATGAAGAGTGAAATCTAATCACCATTTAACAGCAATTAGCAATCCGTCCTTTCAGGGATTCACAGTTCAAATCTACTCAGTGGATAATTGCAACAATTAACTCCTAGTACCTTTCTGTGTTTTAGACAAGACAGCCTTGTTTTCATTAACTTAAAACCTAGGCTTGATGGAGACCTCCTAGTGCTGAAAGCTGAAGCAGAGATTTAAAAATATAAGAAGCAACTGTTTTCAAGTAGCCAGCATCCACAAGATAGGATGTGACTAACTGATGATATTACTTGTGTTTTGTAAGTAATCTGTGGGAAGTGTGGTGGCTCAGAATTCCGTGTTAGCACTGAGAGAACCATCCAAGGATGGATACACTAACGTGCATGCATGTAATACAAGGGCAATTACATGAGGAGAAACTGAAAATATGAGAAATCCGCTCTCTGACAATTTGGATTGTTTATTCTCCTTTTTAGCAGAATAAAGCAGTGTTAGAGGTCTTTAGCATGTTGTAGCCAAAGACAGAAAAACGGGCTTAAAACCATCAGTTGAACTGTCTCTGATATAAATTCATGCATTCAAGAAATTATAATGATAATGATGATGATTGATAGATCGATGACTGGTAGATGATGAATAGAGATAGATAATAGATGGATGAATCAATAGATGGATGATAGATGACTGAGATATATATGATAGAGATGGATAATGGATAGCTAGCTAGATGATGGATAAATAGATAATTGATATAGATGATAGAGACTGATAGATATGATAGATGATGGATGATAGATGATTGATACATAGAGATGATAGAGATAGATAATGGATAGATGGATGGTGATAGATGATAGAAATTGATGATAAATGGTAGATGGTTGGATGATAGATGATTGATAGATATCTATCATAGATATGATAGAGATGATAGATAGAAATAGATATTGCTAATTGTCTTCTTACTGTGTACCAGGCACTGTGCTAAGCACTTTATATGTGCTATTCTCATTTTACATTTACAGTATTTTGAAGTACATTATTTGCATTTTACTAATTAAAAAAACAACAAAGCTTAGCAAGTTAATTGCCCAGGAAAGGTTAGGCAGTGAGTTTCTGAGATTTAAATATAGGCAGTGTGCCTCAGGATGCCAAGTTCTTGTTTGTTCATTCAACAAATATTTATTGAGCACCTACTATATGTCAGTTACTGTGCTAGACTGTGAAAATAAAAACCAATCTGTAAATAGGGAAGGAGTTACAAATCAGGATAGTGTTAGGAAGGGAAAAGACCAATACTGAGATGCAGAATGGGGATGGGGGGCTGTGCTGTTGAAGTGGACAGAAAAAGCCTGTCTGAGGATATGGCATTATCGCTGAGACCCAAAAAAATGAGAAAGGTTGAGCAACAAAGGAGAACATTCCTGGCAGTAAGAATGGTTTATACAAAACTCACAGGCTTGAGGGAACTTCATGAAGGAGAAGAAAAAGGAATTGTCCAAGCCTGGAAGGATCTTCAACAAGCAGGGAAGTTTTACCAGGTGGACAGAGTTATTGAACTAAGACATAGTAGGTGAGAGGGAAGTAAGCAGAACATTTCCATTTACAGTACTGTGTCTGGGCCTTCTCTTGAGTGCATGAACCAATTGGAAAAGATTGTAAAGGATTTAAAGCCCTTTTAATGTTCTCAGGCTTGTATTGATAGTGTGCTTTTCTGTGTGTGTGTGTGTGTGTGTGTGTGTGTGTGTGTGTGTGTAGGGCAAAGATACCTTTGTGTTACTTAAACTAAGGCATTTTCTCATTAAATGCTGTGGTAGTCCTGCCCACTGGCCACATGAGGACCATAGTGGGGCAGAAAAGGTGACTAGCGATGCATTCTTAAGTGGGTAAAGCTTAATCTAAGTCAGGCACCCTGTTAGGTCCTACATGTGCCAAGATGGAAGGTTTCCAAGGAGAATTTTTAATGCAGTGATATTAAAAAGTCAAGTAAACAGGGGCACCTGGGCAGTTTGGTGGGTTGAGCCTCCTACTCTTGGTTTTGGCTCAGGTCATGATCTCAAGGTCGTGAGATCAAGCCCCATGAGGAGCCCCATGCTCAGGGCAGAGTCTGTTTGAGAGTATCTCCCTCTCCCTCTGCACCTTCCCCTGTTCACATGTTCTCTCTCTCTCTCTAAAAAAAATAAATAAAATCTTAAAGGCAAGTAAACAAGTAAGAATTTCCAGCCCACCACCTCCTTCTGTAGTTTGCAGCTAAGAATGGTTTTTAATGGCCAGAAAAAAATCAAAAGAATAATATTTTGTGACACATGAAAATGAAATGAAACTCAAATTTTAGTGTTAATGAAGTTTTACTGAAACACTGACACACCCTTGGCCATTTTTGAGCTACAGTGGCAGAATTGAGTAGTTGTGACAGAGACCTTATATGGCCCACATGGCTGGAAATATTTACTATCAGGTACTTTATAGAAAATACTATCTGGGGGCACCTGGGTGGCTCAGTCAGTTAAGCATCTGCCTTCGGCTCAGGTCGTGATCCCAGGGTCCTGGGATCAAGCCGCATGTCGGGCTCTTTGCTCAGCAGGGAGCCTGCTTCTCCCTCTTCTGCTGCTGCTCTGCCTGCTTCTCTCTCTCTCTCTCTCTGTCAAATAAATGAATAAAATTTAATTAAAAAAAAATCTTATCTCTCCCCTGGTGTAGGTATTTGGAGGGGCCATGAAAGTATCACAGAGGGTCATGTAACTCAAAAATTAGGGAGGTCTTCCTGAAGCTAAATTTAGTGCTGGCTCTTCAATGATAAAAAGTGAGCCAGATAGAAAAACCTTCCAGGGAAAAGAGAGTAAATTAGTTTTCTTGTTTATGATATCAATATAATGGCACTGAAAGAGGAAACAGTTTCCCAACCCAGGGGGATAAAGATAAGCAGAGATAAAGATAGGGGCTTCCATTATGTAGCAGTGTTCCAACACCCCAACTATATATCTGCCCCTCTCACCCAGTAGGCATACACACAATGTTGGTGACATCATATTGCAAGGCTCAGATTATTAGTAAATAAATGGGAAAAGAAACATGGGCTATAAGTTCAGATTGCAGTCCTGGAGTTTGAAGAAATCTGGGAAGGCTCCATAGAGGAAGAGGAGGGATTTGTCCAGAATTTGAAAAATCTAAACAATCAGGAGGGTCTCTCAGATCATCAGAGCTACCTGAACAAAGACTTATCCTCCAAGTAACCAAGTTATTTTAATTGTCTGGGGGCTCTCCCCTGAAACACATAATCCAACTGAGGATTTAGAAGGATTTAAGACACTCTTAATGTTCTCCAGCTTGCACTGAAATTATGCTTCTCTGTGTTGTGAAGTTGGGGTGGAGGCAGCCTTCAAGTAAATTAAACACAGTCTTGGCATTTTCTCATTAAATCCTGGAGCAGCTCAATCCCAGAGGCCTGTATAAGGACCACAGTAGACAGAGCAAGTGATTCCAAGTCTTAGAGCCATCAAGAAGATGCCCACAGTACTGACTTTTAATTAATAACTACTCTGCATCTAGCCATTTGTCTCACGCCCCTTGGGGGGAAGTTGGAAGTATTTCACTAGATGAACTCCAAAGTCCCTTCCAGCCTAATAGTGCAGACACATTTTAGTGGGGTGGGAGGAGCATGAGGCTTGCAGTGAGATAGATGTTCATTTTCATTCAGGCTCTGACGCCATCTTTTTGAACCTAGGGAGTCAATAAGTGACTGGTGGATAGGAGACCTGAGCCAGTTACCTTGCTTCTCCCCATTGCCTTATTTCTAAAATTGGAATGATAATAGTACTAACTTCAAAGGGCCACTGTGAGTATTTAGGGAAAATTCCATATAGTGCTTGGTCTACTCTAAATGATCAATATTAGCTCCCTGCCCTTTCCCAGTGATTGGTAAGGGAGCAGATCTACAAAGAAGATGAGGGAAATTTCCATAAGGCCCAATCAGTAATCATTGTATGGAGTGCAGAAAAGTGAGCAATTGTGGGCACATGTTTGCAAAGTGAAACAAGAAACACAGGACTTAAAAATATCTTCTAGTCCTTTAAATGCCCTCTGCTTTTTCAGCTGAGGGACAATGTTGGCAGTCTTCTGGTTCCTTAGCAATCAGAAATTGGTTTGGCCAGAAAGGGCTTCCATCCTTGAGCATTGACCAGCCATTTGATATTTTGTTCTTTTTTTTTTTTTAATTAAGCACATGATGACTCATGATGGTATAAATTTAAATATAGAGATCCCAGACAAGTTTATGGGGTTGGGTGTCTAGATCAGAAAACTCAGGACCCTTTTTCTCCCCCAAGAATTTCAGGTTCTGGCTTCACAGAAGCAGGACCTCCAACATATGGGAGAAATCAGGATTTGGGGCAAACTGCCCAGAGAATGTTCCAATCTCTGTTGACAAATGAGCACAGTCTCCAAAGAGAAGAGGCTCTGCAGACACTGAGCCCAGGCAAAGCCTAAATGATTATCAGAGGAATAATGGGCCTGTCTCATTCATGAGTCCTGCTGTTATAGTTGGAGCTGTCACTGAGGGATGGAGTGAGAACTTTTTCAAAATCGGTGAAATAAAGAAATAGCAAAGATTAGAAAAATTAAAAGCTTTTCTTTGAAAAGGCCTATGGAGATAACAAACAGAATGCAGTCCAGAAGAGGCAAATCTATAAAGGCAGGAAGTAGATTCGTTGATATCTGGGGCTGAGAATACGGAATAACTGGCCCCTGCCCCCAAGGGCTGGATCTCATTGGGGTAATGGAAATGTTTTACCCCTGGACTGTGATGATAGTTGCACAGCTCTGTAAATGTACTACAAAATCATTGAATTTATACTTAAAACAAGTGTATTTAAACAAATAATTTTTATGCTATGTCAAGAAAGCAGTTTAGAAATACAGAATATAAGAAGAAATGTAAAAAATATAACCACAGATACAAAAGATATTTATAAAAATACTAAGGACTATCAGCAACTACATGATGTTGATGTTGTAAACATAACAAAAATAGGATAAATTCCTAGAAAATTAGAGTAAGAAGAAACAGATGTCTTGAATTGTCCAGTAACTATTTTTAGATGGTAGTCAAAGATTATGCTCTGAAACAATCCTGGATCCAGATGTCTTTACAAGTAGTCTTATCAAACTTTCAAGGAACAGTTGATTCCTTGCTATGCAAGTTATTTAAGAAAATTTTTTTAAAAAAAAAGAAAAAGCTACCCAGCTTGTGTTCTTAACTCCAAATATAAAGACAAGAGCAGGAAAAAAATCATAGAAATTATAGGCACATTTCATTTATGAACAAAAGTATAAAAATACATTAGCTAACTGAATTCAACAGTGTATGAAAATATATCCTAATCAAAGGCAATACATCTCTAAAACATTGCTAAACAATAGGAAACTCATAGGCTTATGGCCACCAATGCCTAAAATTTGCAAAATAATTCACTCATCTTCAGGATGAATCTAGAAAGTCCCCATCTGGAATTCATCCCTGAAACTCTCACCCAGATCCCAGATGAGGGGGCACATGTGAGCAATTTCCTTGCCAGGATATTTGAATTACTGAGGAGTCAAAGGCAACCTGGGTATGCATTTCTAGAATAGTGGTGGGTAGGTTAGGTGGGCACACATCCAGGAGGATTATGTAGCAGAGGAAGTGATAGAACAACAGATCATTAAAAAGTAGTAAAAACAGAGGAAGAAACAGGATAGGATATGTAACACTGCCATGTACATAAATTTAAAATTCACATAGAACTACAATACAGAGGGGTGCCTGGGTGGCTCAGTCGTTAAGCGTCTGCCTTCGGCTCAGGTCATGATCCCAGGGTCCTGGGATCAAGTCCCACATCAGGCTCCCTGCTTGGCGGGAAGCCTGCTTCTCCCTCTCCCACTCCCCCTGCTTGTGTTCCTGCTCTCACTCTCTCTCTCAAATAAATAAATAAAATCTTAAAAAAAAAAAGAATTACAGTACACATTCTACAATTCTATATCAAATAGAATGTACAATTAACACATTAAATGCTGAGAGAGAGAGACATGGGAGTGGGTAGACAGTAAATCAAGCAGGCAGCCCAGACAATCAACAATCATTTAGCTTGAGCTAAAGAGCATGATTAACTCAACCCCTGCCTGGATCTCACAGAAATGTGATCTCTTTCTGAAGTTCTTTCTGGGGCTGAGGTAATTCCTTTATAAGCTCTACTTGCTTTGTTTAATATTTCACAAGACTCATTTTACACAAGAATTGAGTTGTCCATTGTCTGGTTCCCAGACTTTTGGATTTTAATGACCAGAAGCAATTTTTTTAAAATAGGGATACCAACAGAGTTATCTAATGCTTAATCTGTTAAGAAAAGAAAAATCTCAAAGTCACATTTTTTTCTCAAAAAGTCCTATTAGTAAAATTGCATGAACTCTTTATATCTTATCTACACTATGAAGACTTATATACATACATAAACGATAACATGCACAACCATTTTTCTTTGAGCTGGGAAAAATATCCTCATAAGCTGGTGTTCTTTAACCTTGTTTTTATTTTATATTTTTTTAGACATTTTTACCCACACACTCCCATGAAATTTTCATATCACAAAAGTACTGTGTATGTATTATGGCCCTTTGGAGGGTCATAAACCACTGTAATATTTGATAATTTTTTGGACCCTCCGGAACCAATTTTCCCCTCTTGGGCATGATAACATCCCCACTGAGAATGCATGCCATACACCAAAGCCAGCCTGTGGACCAGGACTTGAGACCACTCTTTTAGGCAGTAAGATTCAAAGAAGTATTTCTCCTATCTTTGTATCTGAAACCCTCCTTCAGCAACTCATTCCTTTGTGTTCAGCATTTTCTATTCTCATCCTATCTCTCTTCTAAGTAGCAAACATTTCTGAGATACAACACATTAAAAATATAAAACAATATTTTTTAAAAATTAAAATGTATAGAACACCTGCTGAGAGCAATATGCTTTGCAAGCATTAGGAAGGATTGAAAGTTGACTCAGCAGCAAGCTCATCCCTCAGAGGAGTTCTGAACTGGTGGGGCAGAGAAATGGTACAAGAATGTGAATGTACGGGTGAAGGGGAAGTGGTCTGTGTAGGCAGGAGGTAGCAAGACGCAGCCTCAGAGTGAAAACCTGGAACACTCAATTATCATCATATGATTAAGTTTATTCAGTCTTGTTTCTGGGAAGTAGAGAGGAGAAAGGAAGGTGCTGATAAGCCTGGGTAGGAGAGATGTTCATCCATCCATCCGGTATCCATCCACCCATCCTTCTGACTATCCATCCGTCTGTCCGTACATCCATCCATCCATCCATCCATCCATCCATCCATCCAGTAAACATTTATTGAGAACACACTATGTGCCCGGTACTGTGTCAGGGGCTGATACAGAGACCTAGTTTCCCCGCTCAAGCCAATCCTTCTCCCAAGGAGGATGATCAGACTGGGGAAGAGCTAACATCCTAACAATAGTGGGAGCTCCTCTGGTTTGTCAGTCACTGCAACACTGGCCCCTGAAACTCGACTCCTGAAACAAGTGTTGTTTGCTTTCTCAGCCTGTGGGCTGTCAGCGACACAGTAATGAGACAGGTACATTGTATAGCAACCCAGTCTCCCCTGCGACTGCCTGACAGTGCTTAGAACCATTTGTCAGACAGATAAACAATGAGCTCGAAGCCTTAGCAAGGTGGCAATTAAGAAAATTCAAGCATATCTTCATTTACCCCAGTGGAGTTCTTCATTCTTGACAGTTTGTGAAATTACAGTGTTAAGTAAAGACATCACCAGAATGTTCTTAGCTTCTTTGAAAACTTGTTAACTAGAAAATAATGAGGTAAATTTATACACCTAAATGATGTTTACAATTCTGCACAATGTCTGAGGGTATTTTTTTTTCTTTCTTTTTCCTTCCTTTCTGTCTTTCTGTCATTCTGCCTTATTTTTTGTTTGATGTCCTCTGAATTTCAGGAATTTTTGTCGTGTTTGGGGTTTATTTTTTATTTTAAGTTACATTACGTTTGCTACTGTGTAAGAGGAGACTTACCTTTTTGCAGAGTCTGAAATAGAAGTTTATGGAAGTGTAAACTTTTGGGCTGTGCTTTGCAGAGGCATCTGTCCTTAATTATTCCCACAGATACAGCTGATCCATGCTGTGGGTAATCCCCAAAGCTTTTCTAATTTGTTTTGGGAAACAAATGAACTAAAAATATTCAAAAACCATGGTCTTTCTGCTCAAACGTTAGATGTTATTCTTTTTGTAGCTCATTATAGCTGAAATATGTTTTGTTCAGCGTGGTATGTTGGGAAAAAGCTGGAGTAGAAATAAGGACTCACCAGCTCTGTTATTAACTTGTGTGGTGACTACATCAGTCAGCGTAGGCTATATAATACTGCAGTAACAGACGACCTCAAGTGGCAGCATACAATAGCATAGATTTATTTCTCATCCTCATTGCTCCAAGTTGACTATGGCTCTGCCTTGATTCATCCCTGATCTGGAACCCAAGCTGAAGGAACAGCTCCTACCCAGGACATTGCTTTTCACATGAAAGAGGTAGAGCACATGGCAGAATCACATGATGGCTCTTAAAATCCCTGCCTGAAAGTAGCCTAAAATTTTCATGTTTCTTTGGCCAATGCAAATAAGGTGGCCAAATCTGATGACAAAGAGGTGAAAAAATAAAATCGTTCCACAAAGAGGGGCAGCAAATATCTTGAAGTAACAATCTACAAAGTAACAGTGGGCAAGGCATCGGCCTTTAGTTTCCTTATCTGTAAAATGGGAGGGCGAAACTAGGCATCTCTGAAAATTCTGTGCTTCTTATAAAATGAGTGTAATATTCAAAAAGCTGGAAAGGTGCCTGTTGAGGGATTGAGGCTGAGATTAAATGATATCTCTGGAAAAAAAAGTATGGACATGGGGAGCCTTCCTGGACAATTCAGTACAATGTCTGTATCACTTGAGGTGAAGGAGTTGCAATAGTTCCTTGATTTTGAAAGGTTTCACATAGTAGCTAAGTAAGCCATCCAAATGGCATGATCAGAGGCACGCTAAGCTAGCATCCTCCCCTGAGATAACTGCCATGGGGCCAGAGATCCCCACAATTAAAAACACACCTTTCTGTCTCACCAGAAAACTCCTCTCATGTCAGATATGGGACTGCCTAATGCTAATGCCTCCTCAGCAAAGAGTAGGTCCATTATTATTCAAGGTGAGAGGGGACTGGACAGGCCTCAGACATTACAGGGAGTTTCACCCTCAGTCTCAGTGGGATATGCTCTGGGCATCCAGATGCTGTAGGTGATTAGATTGCCAATAGGAACAGCTTGGATGGCGGGCAAAGTAGAGAAGATAGCCACAGTACAAATTAAACTGCATTTACTTTTTGATTATTCCTAATATCACTTATTTGGACAAATATTTTAGCCCAATTTGACTTTTTCTATTATAGTCAAAATAAAAGTTTTCTACCACTGTGAAATGGGAGCGTATGTTTAACAGAAGGAAGGTAGCAAGGAAAAGCCATCTTCAAGATCTTGTGGACCTAAAGGTGGGTTTGGTAGGAAGTTTGTTATATTGTTTTGGTTACACTGCAAAGTAATCACTGTCAGCTTTGCACGGCGTAAGGCAGTTTGTGTGTAGGATTACTTGAGGCATAAGCATGCCATCTTTGGGCATGAGATGCAGACGTGCTCACCCTATCTGTTCAACCATCTCATCTTTTCATATGTACCTGTACCTTTTGCCACTTGGAAGCTGGCTCAGTAAATATTTTGAATAGTAAATATCAAAGCACTTCCAAATGACCAAGGCCTGGGGACTTAGAGAAAAGAGCCAGCTTAGATTTTTCCATTGAGCATCCTGTTAGCCAGCTGTGTCCAGAGGGGCCCCTTCTCTGATGCATTGAGCCGTCTGATCCCACAGCAGTGTCTGAGAGCCAGCAACCAGATGGCTGTGATATATACCCATGTTCTGGAGAGCACATAGAGGTAAAAGAAAAACAAAGGGATTTGTCAAGTCTTTTGTGCAGAATAGAGACCTCAGCCAAAGAAAGCAGGAGATAAGCCATTCTTCTTGAACCAGTCATTGCTGCTCTTTTTTTGGGTGCTCTCATGACCTGCCTTGTGAACTCTGTCTCTAGGCAGTTGGTGACTCTGAGGTGAGGCCTAGATGTCCCCTTGCCATTACCATATGTCACACTGGGGACAAAGGCACCTCCAGTTGAGAACCAGTAATCTGGAAAATGTGAGTTTTGAGCCACCTGAGCCAGTTCATTGTTGACTGCTGCAAACAGGCATGTGCCTTGCAGTGATGGGTTTCTGTGTACTTCCTGTTTAAAGTGTTAAAGAATGATCAAGAGTCTGGCTCTCTCAGGTTAGTAATTACCTCTGTTGTTATATAATTTTCTAAAGCAATCCGGGCAAATGAGTCATTATTATCTCAATCCCTCCGCCATGGCTGATTGATTTTGCTCCCCTATTGTTTCTAATTTCTAATTTCATGTAATGTCTGATTACAATAGAAAATTTTCAATACAATTCTCATGTAAGAGTCATTACAAATAGGCTTATTCCTCAGCTCTAAGTAGGAATGGACGAAGGGTTTTATATCACTCCATTGAAACAAATGTCTTACTAGAAGTAAAATGCTTGAACACTTCACAAATTGATAGTGTAGTATAAAAACCCAAAATAAGTCAATACAAGGACCTAATCATTTTTAAATATGCCAAACATTCATATTTGTGATTTGCTTTCATTTATGTTGTACAAATTAGAGCCATCAATTCAATGAAAAGCACCCTTCTGTGATATCTATCATTTTTCTCTCTGGAATTCTAGGGATGTGTCTCTTAGGTTTGTATCATATTTGCTCCTATTTGAAAATATATTAGGAGCTCTCTACTGATCTTGGGAACAAATCTGGACAGATACAAAATAGTGCAAAAGGAATTGGCTTTTAGCCTCATGAGTGTCTGAGTCCCTGGCAATAAGTTATGCTTGTGGGTGGACATCCCCTTACTCAGCTCCCAAGGGGCCCTCCCACTTACTACATTGCCAGGAAAGCACCTGGCCAAAGCAGGAGTCTGGGCAGATGTTGGGCAGTCTGATGCTGCCTCCTTGTCATGTGGTAAAATCATAAAATGACTGATAGAAGCCAGTCAGGGAGGAGCATTAATGGCATTCAGGGAAGTTTGGAGGGGGTGGGTGAGAAGTACGGGAAGGCGAGGAACCACTCAGCTGCAGCCAGCTGCTAGATGTGGTCCAGACTGTAGGGAGGGATATCTGGAGCTCTTTTCAATATCAGAGCTACATTTCCCCAAGGGCTGTGCTTTTGGTTTGAAGCGTTGAACCAATAGTTAAACTCTATGTTAAAAGAGCCATGATGAGGTGTTTTTCTCCCACACTGTGTGGCCATAGACTTTGCCTGGCGAAATTACATGGTAGTGAAGAGCACAGATTCTAAACCAGAATGCCTGGGTTCAAATCCTGCCTCTGCCCCTTGTTGGCTTATCCACTTGGGCAAGTTACTTAATCTCTCTGTGTCTCAGTTTCTTCCTCTGGAAAAAAGAGGATAAAGTAGTAATATTGTTTTTATAAGGATTAAATGAGTCAAAAAATGTGCAAAGTGCTCACAATAAGACCTGGCACATAAAAGGGCTATATGGTGTAGAAAGGCATATCTTTAACATTTGCTAATCCCTCTCTTAAAAAGATCCTTCTACATAGAGTTTCCACATTTAGTCAATGAAAATACAGGATGCCCTGTTAAATTTTAATTCCAGAAAAACAAAAAATTCTTTTTACTCTGAGTATGTCCCATGTAATATTTGGGTCATTTGGGCATACTTTCACTAAAGAAAAAACTGCTACTCCCATTGTTGTTAGACATCACTTCTTAAAAGAGATGTCCTATTCACTTCGCTGATATTTTAGATAGCGTAAAATGAAATATTCTTCATTCATGTCACATGATACTGTTTTCTGGTCCTCATTTATAGACTACCTCTTCCACTCACAAAAAAAGCATGCATCTCTTTAAATACTCCCAAATACATACCTACTCTAGAAAATCTCATGGTAAAGCTCACTTCTTCCAGTCATTTTTTTTTTCCATTAATCCCACCTAGCTCTCTCTTAATCATTTTTATTGTAGTATATCAATTATCAGATAGTTAAGTGTTTCCTTGGGATGTTTTCCTGGTGTTTCCCATGGACTCAAATGAGTTGCTTTCTTACTTGAAGCAAGAACTATGTCTATTTTATATTTTCCATTAAGAGAACATATTAATCAACTCTGCACAGAACAAATGTTCAAAAAATGGCAAATTAATGATGACACAAGTTCCCTATCTGTCCAGTAGCAGTTTATTTGCTCATATTTGAGTTATGTTGACTCAAACAGCTTTGAATAAGGTGGCATAATACAGATTATCAGTTGAATTATATAACCCATTAAGAAGGAATGATTTAGATGTATTTTTTCACAAGTGTGGATCACATAAACTCATCTTTCTCTGAGTCAGATTTGCTTTGGGAAACTGAGAAGACATCTGTAATTCATAGCTGAACTCTTGGCCATATTATGCTGGCTAAATCCCCAAGGTTTATTGTAAAATGACAATGTTATTTCCCTATAGAAGTTGATAGTAAAATAGAGCAAGCGGATCTCTTGAAACTGCTTCGGTCCATCTTTTAGATAAGAGATCAGTTAGGAAGCATGAGAGTATTTCTTCCATACTACGGAATGGCATTGAAAGATTCTAATGTGACCTAGAATGTATTTTCTGAGAACTTGCTTGCAGACAATAGTATGCAAAACCAATATTTTATTTTGCAAAATCCTGCAATCATGATGTTGTTTCACATTGTGTCAGAGTCTCATCAAATGTCAAATCTAAAACTCCTACCTCGCCTCCCTACCCTTGTTTTTAACCCTTCAGAAAACTGACACTCCCAAGAGGTGATGTAACTGCCCAGGGTCACACGAGTGGGGAGTATTTGTTGTTCTTCCCCCATCACAGAAACAAGGGGAAGAGAAAAGAAATACATACATACTAGATTCTTTGAACTCTTTGGAAGAAAACTCCATAGAAATGGAGGAATTGTTATTAATAACATTTTCTGCAATGGTGTGTGGGCTTCAGATTCACAGTAGCTTGAGTGCAGTGTCGTGGGTGGTTCCAACTGCCTTTGAACTAGGTGTTGACAGAAAAATAACACAGCACGGCAGAACTATTCAGGGAGGAGTCTCATAAGGACATGTGGGGTACCCTGGATCCTTCAGCACCCTTTCAGTTGTAAGTGACGTAATATATCTCAAATGTGCATAAGTACAAATGTTAAATAATCTGTTCACCTAAGTAAGAAATTCAAGTGTTAGATTCGGGCACACCTAGATCCAGGGACTAAACCATTGTGGTCCAGACTCTACGTTTTACTCCCAGATGGTTCTCTCCATGCAGTTACAAGGTGGTTGCCAAAGACTCCAATCTTTTCTCAGGATTGCAGAGAGAGTATATTTCCTGACAGTACCAGGACAATTCATAGACAGGTCTCTCATTGGCCCAACATGATGCAGTTGTGTATACCTTGACCAATCACTAGTGAGAGGAATGGAGTAATGGGATTGGCCAGGCCTGGGGCACATACCCAGCTTTTGAGCTGGAGGCAAAGGAAATCTCCACCAGATCTTCATATACTGAGAAGAAAAGATTGGGACTTTCCCTAAAAGAAAGGAAGTTAGACCACAGATATTTTGCCTATATATTTATACACACACCACACGTCTGTGGCCACTTCACCTATTCCTGAGTGTAGCCTAGTCCAATCCTGGAGTCAGCAATAGAGTCTAAAGGTATTTACAGATAGTACTTAGAGTCAATTTCCCATCTCTTTTAAAATTCCTTAGCTCCTTATGGATTTCGTTTCCTGCTTTAGTCAAATAGTGAGGAAAATCTGTTCTGTTGCTCTACTTGTTACTGTATTTATGACCTACACTTTGTTTCAAATTATCACAGCACCCTTTGTCTCATATAGTTTTCATTTCTCTAAAAGCAAAGCAAGTTGTAGTGTTAATGGAACTGACCACTGATCCTCAGAGATTCACCAGGTATGAGACCTGGGATCTCGATGGGATTTACTAACCTAAAGGATTTCGGTGGCTTTTAAGAGCATTTTGGAGGCTCCTTCTTTCATTTGTCAAATATTATTGAGTAGCACCACATACTGGACATGGTTTTAGGCAGAGTTCAGAGTGATAAGTAAGGCAGACAACAGCTCAGTTTTTATGGAGCTTGCATTCTGGTGGTAGGAAAAGAAAATGATGAAGTAAAACAAATAGGAAGATAAGAATGAGACAATAAGATTAGTCACTGGGAGGGTAACTCTTAACAAGAAAGTCAGGGAAAGACTATGGAGATATTTATCTTGAGCTGACTCTTAAATGACAAGGAGGAGCAATGACATTCAGACATTTGGGGTGGAATACTCCTTTCTGAAGGCTCTGAGGTGGGAAAAATTTGAGAGTTGAGCAGAAGAAAGGCTCAGTGAACAAGGGGGAAATAAGGACAGAGGGATCTCAGGGGCCATATAAAAAAGGACCTCATAAGTAGATGTGAGGGGTCAGGTTTTTATAATGGGTATAAGTAAGAAGGAATTGGAAGCTTGTTTGCAAACACAACACTTAATCTGATTGGAGTGTAGGAAAGATCACTCTGACTGGTATGTGGAAAATATATTGTGTAGACCGCTGGCTTTCAAGATGTGTTGCCTGGGACCAGTAGCAGCATGGCCTGGGAACTTGTTAGAAATGCATATTCTCAGGTCCCATCCAGACCTACTAAATCAGAAACTTTGGGGTGGGACTCATCAATCTATACTTGAATAAGCCCTCCAAGTGATTCTGATGCACATTCCAGTTGAAAATTGCTGATGTCAAGGCAAGAGTGACAGGAGGAAGGTCCCCTAGGAAGGTGGAAAGATTAGAACAAGCCAGATGCACAACTATGTGTTGGCTCTGCACTTTGTTGTTTCCTTAGTAAAGTCACTTTTCTTACTGAGCCTTAGTTTTCTCAGCTGTAAAATGGAATTATTGATAATCTACCTCAGAAAAATGACGTTAGAACTAAGCATTGACTTTGTGAATAATTAACCACCATGTAAATGGAAATTGTTGACATGAATGTTGTTCATGCTGGAAGACAGGAGGTGTGGACAGTTAGTGGGCAGGAACATGGATCCACACACCATTTTGTAGAACTCCACCAAACAGCTGCCCTTCAGTGGTATCTTTGAATCCCACCTAACTGAAATTCAGCCTAGTGATTGCTATCGTTCTAGCAAAATCACCTTTTTACTTTGAGGGGTATATGTGATTTATTTCTCTATTTAGGAAATGTTCTTCCACACAAAAAATAATTACCAATTTTTAAGATCCCATGCTAAAGACTGTGTAGACTACAAAGATGAATAAAATGTATTTGCTGCTCTTGGAGAGTTTACAATCTAACAAAAGATAAAATGTATACAGAATATTAGAAAGTACATGCTATAGAAGTTCAGAAAGGATAAAGATTTCCAGACCTCTCCATCCTCCTTAAAACCTGCTTATAACTTCTAATGTATTACCAACTCTCTGGAACTCTCAGTTGTGTTCCACATGAGAAGTTCCATTTGAGAAAAAGAATCTGAAGCACCACAAGGCTCAAAAGAGAATAAACTATGTGGAAACTTCAGAAGCCTAAAGATTAGCAAATCTACTTGTGAATTTTAAAGGAGAAAATGAATTCTGTGTACCAGTGACTGGTGTTAATTATAATCTTAGGCAATTTTTCTAAACTATTATATCAAAAGAAAACTAAAGTAGGTCTGAAACTTGGCTGTGCAGAAGAAGACTATGCCTGAGAAATTTATCTTGGATTCACCGAAGCCTGGCAGGAAGCATTCGGGAATGTGCGAGGGATGTTTTCTACTAATTAATTGCACCTGGTGAGTAGGTGGCTCACAGCCAAAATCTTAAGGGTAGTTGGAAGGCAAGGAGCCTATAAAGACCTTTGAGAATAATATATTGCAGACTTTTTGCTTATGGACACTCCAACACTGCAGGAAGGAAGTACCAGCCGTAGGTTTCCATGGGGAATTTTGGGACATCTAAGCCAAGAGATGCTAATTATCTCCTGCTTTAAGTAGTCACTTCTAAGCAGACAATGTCCTTCTCTTGGTAATTAAGGAAAATGTCTGAATCTGTTGCTGTCTTTTCATGAAGCATATACATTGCAATAAGCATTGAGATGGTTCTGGAGCTGTTGTAAAAGGAAGGAGTAATCACCTTAGGAACCAACCACTATGCCTGACCAAACTCATTTTCCTTTTGGGAAAGTTTCTACAAGAGAAGAAAAATAAATGTAAGAGAAATAGTGCATTAAAGTTCCAGAAAGGCATCAACAAGTTCTATCATAATACGATTATAAACCGACACAGCAAAGTGGGAATTAGAGGGCAGTACCCATTGAGAGGGTTCATAAAGTGGTCAAAAGGCCAGTACCTAAGGGTGAAGAGGAATTGATTTTCAATGATTTTTTAGCCCACGTCTGTGACTTGGTACAGGGTGATTGGTGTCAGAGGAGAGGATGGAGACAGTCTCTAGGGAAATGCCAACTCAGCACCAGGTAAGCACAGAAGAGTTCTGTTTGTGATATGGGATGCAACATCTTGTAGAGGTAGATGGGTAAGAGAGGGACCAAATTAGAAGTTTTATAATGAGGCACTTAAAGCTCATACTGGATGAGCCCAAATCTGAAGCCAAGGCCATAGCATTAAAGATACCAGTTAAGAGAAAGAAAGAAAGCTTTGAGCAAAGAGTGGGTCACGCAATATCCCTCGGCACATTCCTTGGCATTGTAAGTGGACTCTCGCATGTGGCAGGTCTTTCCAGAGACATCTTAAAGGTACTTTAATTGGGGCAGAAAAATCCAGAAGTGAGGAACCAATACAGTGGGAGTAGGGTGGCAAGTCATCCCAGTTGCCTGGCACTGAGACATTCTCAGAATGTGTGCTTTCACTTTTAAAACCGGGACAAGTTGGTCACCTGAATAGCAAAGGGACCCAAAATCATGTCACATGAGGACATATTGGAAACACAGCCATAATGGTAGCACTTGCCATTTGGCAAATTCTCTGTCATGCACTTTAGATCATAGCTTCATTTCATCTTCACCACCATCTTCATGAGGCCGAAACCGAAACTTAACGAAGACTGAATAATTGCCCAGGGACACTTCTAATAAGTGACAGAATCCTGAATTGAACCTGAGCTGTTGGATTCCAGAGCCTCCAATCTTAAGCCCTTCAGAAGATGTAAACGGCCTCAATCAATAGCTGCTTCATCACTTGAAGGGCTATCATGGGAGAAAGACGGCGTTTATGTCACAAAACAGTGGTGCTCAGTGAGTACGTGAGGTCATGGGGACACAGGGTTGTAAATTTTTCAGCTTTCCAGAATGGAATAGGCTGCTCCAGAAAAGACAATTCCCGGAGCTTGGTAGGAATGCTTGGCGAAAATATAAACGTTACGTAACTGGCCAATTTTTAAAATCACTTCTAACGTGGAGACGCTATTTTTTAAATTTATTTTTCTGGCAAGGTCAAAATTAGGCCAAAAGACTCCCCACACACATACTCACAAAATTGACTTTAAAAGCACAATACAAAGGCAAGTTATTTTATTTTATGGCAAAACTTACGATTCATCATAAATCCCCACGCTTTTTTAATAAACGCCTGATGTACCATATGCCCCCTTCAGTTCAAGTTTAAGTGTAAATCATAAAATGTCCATAATCCAAAGCGCTTTATGTGTTTTTATGATCACAGAAGGCTTCCTTGCCTTCCATTCATGATTAATTTTTTTTGATGGCTCCCTCTAGATCTTAGAAAATAATTAAAACTAATGAACAATCCACAATGGCAGTAAAGCAACGAGCATATTGTTTCCTGTCTGGGCTCAAAGCTTGATCAAAGGGAAGACTCACTGAGACACAACACACTTTTGTGTTGTACTTCACTTCCTGACCACCCACTGAGACCAAATGACAGCTTCAGGGGAAATCATGAATTAGGATTTTTTTTTTTAGCACTTTATAGAATAGTTAGAGTTTGCAAAAATACAGTTAGTCGCTATAACTGCTGATTCCCCAACATAGAAGGATTCTAAGATATGCACTTTATATTTTCTCTTACCTCTTTCCTCTATCAGTGGACCCATGTTTTCATTAAACCAGATCTGCTACTCACAAATATATAAACCAGGGTGACAGCAGCAAGCAAGAACAGAACAGAAAAAAGAAATGAAAAAAAGAGAAAAGAAAAGAAACATTCACAAATTACCATTTTATCTTATTTTTCCAAGTTCAATGATACATTTTTGACAGATAATATATAGAATTTTATTCAGGGGTTTATCCAATCAAAGAAGAAAAGCAAAGCTTCAGGTTAAATCAATCCTTTCGAGGATAGGAAGTTGAATTGTGAGGTGCTTCAGTAGAAAGCAAGAAGGGAGTGGAAATTTGGGGGGAGGATTGATTACTTACATCCAGTTGCTAATATATATTCTGTGGCTCCATCTGTGGAAAAGTGCTTGACTTTTTTGGCTGACTTGATACTTAACTCAATTTAATTTGACCAGTCAAGCAATTAACAAATTGTAGTCAATCAAAATAGAAGCTTTGTCTTCTTTTGCTTTTCTTCTGCAAATGACTTTTTTTTTTTAAAGTAAGTTCCATGCATTAAAGATACAGCCAAAGTGAATTAGCTTTTATCATCAACCTCAAAGGGGATTTAGATGATAATAAAAATATAGTCAATTCTTAATTGCTCTGAAGCTGATTACATTTGGGGCCTTCTGGAGAGTTTCTTCCTTCTTTCATATCCTGTCTTTCTGTTTATTGGCTCCAAATGGGGAGGAAAAAACCACAGATGGTCCAGAAGCTCTTGTTAAAAGACTTTATATGAAAGAGTTGTCAGGAGTTGGTTAGATTTCCATCAACCAGGCTTGCTTCATTGTCTCACTTGCACAGCATATTGAAAGTTGGCAGTACAGTTCCAGAACTAAATCAGGAAGCTTCTGTGGACTTGCCACCATCATTGGCCCAGAAAAAGGCCTTCCACATTCCTTCAGGTGCCCCCACCTTCTTCTGTCTCTGTCATAAAATCTTTAAACCTCAAGAATGGAAAAGCTTAGTTGTTCCCTCCTGAGCCCCTTGGGCTCTCAGAAAAGGATGCAGAATTTCAGATGGGTTTTTAAATCTCTTTATTTATTGTGGAATAAAAGAGGTTATGGGTTGAAAGGGCAGCAAGTATCTGAGTTGGTAGAAGAAGTGTCGAAGTTATATTTTATATACTACACACCAATTTAGCATGTATCTGAGATCATTCCTGTTCTATTATACATAAGCAAGGGCAGAGTTCTGAACCAGGGTCCCTTGACAAAGGTCTAATTCAGGCCTCGGCAATCTACAGCCCACAGGCCAAATCAAGCCCACCACCTGTTATGGTCTGTGAGCTGAGAATGTTTTTCACATTTTGAAATGGGTGAAAAAACTTAATATTTTGTGACATGTGAAAGTGGTATGAAATTCAAATTTTAGTGTCCACACTAAAACTAAAGTTTTATTGGAACACAGCCAGGCACACTGATTTACATCTTGTTCATGGATGCTTTCACACTACAGTGGCAGTGCTGGATTTTGGTGAAAGCCCATGGTGCCTAAAATACTGTCCTTCTGAAAAAAAAAAAATTGCCAACCTTCAGTCTGGATCAGTGTTTTAAAACCATTTCCTAAGGATCCTGATTGTTCGAAGGAGCTCACCTCAGAGGAGAGAATGGGAAGGAAATGCTCCAGAAAGAGGCCACGTGGAAGATGTGTCATATTCCACTACAGTTGTTCTGCTTTTACCTCTTACACTTCAGAAAGCATGATTGAGCAGAGGTTTCTCTGGAAGAAAGCTAGAACTGGGAACTGGAAATGTGTCAGGTCCCAAGCAGTGCTAACTAGATCCACCTTCTTCTCCCTTTGCTACTCATCTCAGCTCTTAGGGTCTTCACATCTTTTTTTCATTTATTATGTTCTCATCCTGTCTCTCCCTACTAATTTCTTCAACTTCTGCATGGTTTCTTATAAACATGATTTCTTAGGTTCCTTCTTATATGTGGGTATGGCTTACCATTGCATCCTTATAACTTCTGCTCCACTATTATTTTGCAAATTCCTTCTATTTCTCTCCCAGGGGCAAAAATTTAGTAGTTAAGGACATAAGCTTTGGAGCCAGACTACCCAGGTTTGAATCCTGGCCCTTCTCCTTACCAGCTATCAAGTTACTTTGTTTCACTGGGCTTTAGTTTCCTCATGATGAAAATGGAGATAATACTTATCTCATAAGGCAGTCATGAGAGTTGAATAACATATGTAAAGTAGTTAGAACTATGTCTGGCATCTAGTAAGCGTGAAATAGGTGTTTGCCGTTGCCAGCATCTGATTGGCTCACTTCAGCCATGGGTGGGCCCCTGATCAACTTAAAAGATTTTTTTAGTACTGATCTTTTGTCAGCTACCACCCCTATAGGTCTAAGCAACAAAGGTTGGGTGATAGGGTATGGTAGATTGCATTAAAGGCGCCAATTTTTACCCCTCCTTGTATCTAATCCCTGTGTTGTGTAATGTTGCAGTATGTATACTTCTCGTGCCTTGACTCCAGGCTTTTTGTGTGTCTTGCTTTGGCCAGTGGAAGGTTAGCAGGCATAATACAAACAGAAGCTGGAAAAGCACTTACACAGCCCTGGGTTCATGCTCTCTGCCATCTCTGCCATTGTCCTGAGAAAGGCATGCTCAGATTGATCCACTAATTCCAAGAGGAGGATGAAGAATTTGTGGAGCAGAGCCATCCCTGGCCCAACCAGCCTAGATGAGCCAGTCCCCAGTCAACCTGCAGACTAATGAGAAATAAGACATGATTTTATGCCTTCAGGGTTTCTATGCCATCAGGTTTTAGGTGGTTTGTTACACAGCATAAACCACATTAGAAAGAAAAATATCTGGTTAAACCCAGTAACAGATCAACTTATTAAATAAATAATCACACTCAAGCATATGTATAAAATATTTTTTACTGAATTCCTCAGGATTTTTTCTCTTTCAAACTATGTTATTCACACTTTCTAACCAGAGTTCCTAATTCAGAATTCCAAATGTTTTCTCTCTTTCCACTGACTTGCCTGACTATAAATTTTCTTAAGCCATTTTTCCCATAAACCCCACAAGTTATCTCTAAAAGGTTGAAACAAGTTTTGCCTTGCCAGGGCAAATTCTCTCTGGGATTCTCTTAAAACTCATCTGCTGTCAAAGGGCACTGTAGGTGGTTGGCATAACCATGAAGGGTGAAATTGATTTCCAGATGTCCAGCTCAGTGGGGTTTCTTGTGTTTGAGGAGAAACAAAATGGAGTTAATGGGAGTGGAGGAGCAGGCTGACTTCAACACATTTGTAAAATAGAGATATTTTCCTTCAAAGGAGAAGTAGAATAAGACCGATATAGACATATGTGTATTAACAAAGGTTGACCTCAAACCTAATTTTTATTTTAGAGATCCATCTAGTGAAGCTGAGACTAGAGATACAGGGCCAAAATGGTGAACATAAATTGAAAGTTAAGATTTTTAGCCTTTGATTCCAGATGTGTTTATTGTCCAAATAGATCAGGCGGTCTGGAATCAGGATATAATTTACAATCAACAGAAGAGAAAATGAAGAAATGCTTCTCAAGAAATGATACTGACCATTGTCCTTTCTTGTACCCTGGCTTCTAGGGTTGCCCTTAAGGTTTTATTTTCCCATATTTGTGAAACAGCAGTATTGAGCAGTAGTTAACTGCACTAATTCTGGAGCCTGACTTCCTAGGGTCAAATACTGAATCTACTGCGGCAAGTTACTCAACCTCCCTGTCCTCTCATAAGGTTGTTATGAGGATTAAATCAGTTTAAAATGCCCCAAAGAGTGCTGGACACATACTAAGCCTCTTTAAATGTCTCTCGTTAATGTTCTTATTGTTACCGCTATTACTATTCTGGTAAAAAACTGTAAGTGTGTTCTGGGGAACCACCTCTTCCTTTACTTTAAATGACTGTCTACAAATACTGACTCTATTCTCCATCACCCTGCCCAGTCTATTAGAATCATCACCTGGCACAGTAATAGACTGAGGTTTGAGCATGTGACTCAACCTAACCAATAAGCTGTAACCTTTAGGTTTGACAGAATTATGAGAGACATGCATGCTTTCTCTCTCACTGGACATCAATTAATGAGAAAGTGGGCTGAGAATAAAGCCCATTACAAAGAATAAAGCCAAGACATGGAGCAAGGGCAGGTCCTAATGGCATTCAAACCCCTAGACTGAGCCCTCCTGATGTTTTTTATGTGAGGCTATAAATTTCTTTTTTTGCTTAAATGAGTTCAAGTGGGTTTAAGAGAAAGAGATCTTATATCCCTTCTAATCATTTTTACAGAAGGTTTTATGGAAACTTTGGCTCATTTTTTGAAGTTTTTTATGGGGATCAGGCCATTTCAGTTTAAACTTGAATGAGCAAAAAATAATTAAAAAAATAGCAATCTCATTCAGATGGAGTTGCCAACAATTGTAATTTTAGGGGCTTTTACTTTTATTTGGGGGGATTGGGAGCATAGAAGCTTATAGTGGAAATCACCACCTTGTGCTTTTGTCCTGAGTAGGATTAAACCACTGTCAAATCTAAGAATTCATGGAATATAAAAATGGCAAATAGAGGAAAGCAGCTTTGATCTTCCCGCATCATGAGATTTACTCTGACAGTTTACAACTGGATGAAATACATAATGGAAATCCCTTGACACAATAATTCAGTTTAAATGTATTGTCAGATTAATAGACTCAGTTATCTGCTTCATCAAGAATTATGAGTCAAGATTTGACATCATCCCTTCTCATATGCATTCAAAAGTATTAAAAAGAGTTTCTAAGAAGATGAAATTGTGAAATGGGTAAATTTTGCCTTCAATGAGCTGTTCCCTACTTCCCCTTCCTTTGAATGGGTTGTTTTTTTTCCTTCCTATATTCCCTTTTCTTTTTATTTATTTTTTTAAGATAGTATTTTTTTTATTTTATTAGGTTATGTTAATCACCATACATTACATTATTAGTTTTTGATGTAGCGTTCCATGATTCATTGTTTGTGTATAACACCCAGTGCTCCATTCAATACGTGCCCACTTTAATACCCATCACCAAGCTAACCCATCCCCCCACCCCCCTCCCCTCTAGAACCCTCAGTTTGTTTCTCAGAGTTCATAGTCTCTCATGGTTCGTCTCCCCCTCCGACTCCCCCCCCCTTCATTTTTCCCTTCCTACTACCTTTTTTTTTTTTTTAACATATAATACATTATTTGTTTCAGAGGTACAGGTCTGTGATTCATCAGTCTCACACAATTCACAGCGCTCACCATAGCCCATACCCTCCCCAATGTCTATCACCCAGCCACCCCATCCCTCCCACCCCCCACCACTCCAGCAAACCTCAATTGTTTCCTGAGATTAAGAATTCCTCATATCAGTGAGACCATATGATACTTGTCTTTCTCTTTTTGACTTATTTTGCTCAGCATAATACCCTTCAGTTCCATCCATGTCATTGCAAATGGCAAGATTTCATTCCTTTTGATGGCTGCATAATATTCCATTGTATATATATACCACCTCTTCTTTATCCATTCATTGGTTGATGGACATCTTGGCTCTTTCCACAGTTTGGCTATTGTGGACATTGTTGCTATAAACATTGGGGTGCATGTACCCCTTTGGATCACTACATTTGTATCTTTGGGGTAAATACCCAGTAGTGCAATTGCTGGGTCATACGGTAGCTCTATCTTCAACTTTTTAAGGAACCTCCATACTGTTTTCCAGAGTGGCTGCACCAGCTTGCATTCCCACCAACAGTGTAGGAGGGTTCCCCTTTCTCCGCATCCCCACCAACATCTGTCGTTTCCTGACTTGCTAATTTTAGCCATTCTGACTGGTGTGAGGTGGTATCTCATTGAGGTTTTGATTTGGATTTCCCTGATGCCGAGTGATGGTAAGCACTTTTTCATGTGTCTGTTGGCCATTTGGATGTCTTCTTTGGAAAAATGTCTGTTCATGTCTTTGGACCATTTCTTGATTGGATTCTTTGTTCTTTGGGTGTTGAGTTTGATAAGTTCTTTATAGATTTTGGATACTAGCCCTTTATGTGATATGTGATTTACAAATATCTTCTCCTATTCTGTCGGTTGTCTTTTGGTTTTGTTGACTGTTTCTTTTGCTGTGCAAAAGCTTTTTATCTTGATGAAGTCCCAATGGTTCATTTTTGCCCTTCCTTCCCTTGCCTTTGGCGATGTTTCTAGGAAGAAGTTGCTGTGGCTGAGGTCAAAGAGGTTGCTGCCTGTGTTCTCCTTTAGGATTTTGATGGACTCCTGTCTCACATTGAGGTCTTTCAACCATTTTTTGAGTCTATTTTTGTGTGTGGTGTAAGGAAATGGTCCAGTTTCATTCTTCTGCATGTGGCTGTCCAATTTTTCCAACATCATTTGTTGAAGAGACTGCCTTTTTTCCATTGGACATTCTTTCCTGCTTTGTCGAAGATTAGTTGACCACAGAGCTGAGGGGCCATTTCTGGGCTCACTCTTCTGTTCCATTGATTTATGTGTCTGTTTTTGTGCCAGTACCATACTGTCTTGATGATGACAGCTTTGTAATAGAGCTTGAAGTCCAGAATTTTGATGCCACCAGCTTTGCTTTTCTTTTTTTCTTTTTTTAAAGATTTTATTTATTTGACAGAGAGAGAGAGATAAAAGAGCAGGAACACAAGCAAGGGGAGTGGGAGAAGGAGAAGCAGGCTTCCCGCGGAGCAGAGAGCCCAATGTGGGGCTCAATCCCAGGATCTTGGGATCATGACCTGAGCCAAAGGCAGACACTTAACGACTGAGCCACCCACGCGCCCCAGCTTTGCTTTTCTTTTTCAATATTCCTCTGACTCTTTGGGGTCTTTTCTAGTTCCATAAAAATTTTAGGATTATTTGTTCCATTTCTTTGAAAAAAGTGGATAGTATTTTGATAGGGATTGCATTAAACGTGTAGATTGCTCTAGGTAGCATTGACATCTTCACAATATTTGTTCTTCCAATCCATGAGCATGGAACGTTTTTCCATTTCTTTGTGTCTTCCTCAATTTCTTTCATGAGTATTTTATACTTTTCTGAGTACAGATTCTTTGCCTCTTTGGTTAGATTTATTCCTAAGGATCTTACGGTCTTGGGTGCAATTGTAAATGGGATTGACTCCTTAATTTCTCTTTCTTCTGTCTTGTTGTTGGTGTATAAGAATGCCACTGATTTCTGTGCATTGATTTTATATCCTGCCACTTTTCTGAATTCCTGTATGAGTTCTAGCAGGTTTGGGGTGGAGTCTTTTGGGTTTTCCACATAAAGTATCATATCATCTGCAAAGAGTGGGAGTTTGACTTCTTCTTTGCCTATTTGGATGCCTTTTATTTATTTTTGTTGTCTGATTGTTGTGGCTAGGACTTCTAGTACTATGTTGAATACTAGTGGTGATAGTGGACATCCCTGCCATGTTCCTGACCTTAGGGGGAAGCTCTCAGTTTTTCCCCATTGAGAATGATATTCGCTGTGAGTTTTTCATAGATGGCTTTTATGATAATTGAGGTATGTACCCTCTATCTCTATACTCTGGAGAGTTTTGATCAAGAAAGGATGCTGTACTTTGTCAAATGCTTTTTCTGCATCTATTGAGAGGATCATATGGTTCTTGTTCTTTCTTTTATTAATGTACTGTATCATATTGATTGATTTGCAGATGTTGAACCAACCTTGCAGCCCAGGAATAAATCCTTTTACTGTACTGTTGGATCCTATTGGCTAGTATTTTGGTGAGAATTTTTGCATCCATGTTCATCAGGGATATTGGTCAGTAATTCTCCTTTTTGATGGGGTCTTTGTCTGGTTTTGGGATCAAGGTAATGCTGGCCTCATAAAATGAGTTTGGGAGTTTTCCTTCCATTTCTAGTTTTTGGAACAGTTTCAGAAGAATATGTATTAATTTTCTTTAAATATTTGGTAGACTTCCCGTGGGAAGCCATCTGGCCCTGGGCTCTTGTTTTTTGGGAGTTTTTTTATTACTGCTTCAATTTCCTTAGTGGTTATGGGTCTGTTCAGGTTTTCTATTTCCTCCTGGTTCAGTTTTGGTAGTTGATACATCTCTAGGAATGCATCCATTTCTTTCAGATTATCTAATTTGCTGGCATAGAGTTGCTCATAATATGTTCTTATAATTGTTTGTATTTCTTTGGTTTTGGTTGTGATATCTCCTCTTTCGTTCATGATTTTATTTATTTAGGTCCTTTCTCTTTTCTTTTTGATAAGTCTGACCAGGGGTTTATCAATCTTATTAATTCTTTCAAGTAAACAGTTCCTGGTTTTGTTGATCTGTTCTACTGTTCATTTGGTTTCTATTTCATTGATTTCTGCTCTGATCTTTATTATTTCTCTTCTCCTACTGGGTTTAGGCTTTACTTGCTGTTCTTTCTCCAGCTCCTTTAGGTGTAGGGTTAGGTTGTATATTTGAGACCTTTCTTGTTTCCTGATCTATATTCGCTTTTCTAAAATGATTGTCTTTATATGTAGGAGGAATCTCCATTATCTTTTCTGGCAATGGTCCCATCTTTGTGGCCCTGAGGGTGTGCACATACTTCAGGCAAAACCCATCATAACCCCTCCCCTCCACAGCTACAGTGATTAGTCCAGGCTGTGGGCATATAAAACAAGTGAGCCCATTACAGTCCTTCCACAGATTTTTTTTTTTTTCAATTTGAAGCTAAAGAGGAAGGTTCTTTGCTTTTGTGGTAATAGCTGTTAGGGTACGAGTGCAGAGCTGCCTACAGCCTTGAAGAAAACAGATCAGCAATCAGCAATAGTAGAGTGATGGTATAATAGAAATTAAAATGTATAGAATCAATATTGGCAGCATTCAAAGCCTTAATCTTAGTAGTTCCTAAAGCCAGCTCTTCTTTTGCCCATCCCATGAATTTGTTATATAGTAAATAGTTATGTCTTCATTTCTTGCAATAGAGACTCTGGTATCAGCTCTGACATGTAACAAGTTTGGGAGACATATTCCCAACAAGAAAAAGCTGGGGAAACTGATAATAAGTTATTTCTTGAAAATACTGAGGGTCACAGACTTTGGGATACCCACATTTCCATGAGCATTACTTCCAGGAACCCCACTAGATGTTCATGATGCAGATCCCAAAAAGATCTACTCATGGCTCTGGCAGGGGAAAGGGAAAGTAATCCCTGTAAAATTCACCCAGAGCCTTCCCCACAACAAAGATCTACTCTCACAGAAAAAAGACTTTACTGGAGGCTTATCTGAGTAAGGGAAAGGGCATTCTTCTAATTCTGGTCCCTTAAGCCTTCCTGTCTTATTTCAGGGGATTAAAAAAAAGAGAGAGAGAGAGACTCAGCAGGGGTCAGAGCTTCAAGGAAATAGATTGAGAATGCTATAAGCAGGGAAAGGAAAAGGAGGCGGCTGAGGGAGGGGGGAAGTTATACCACTGGAGAAATACTTCTGAAGGTCAAAACCTCAAGATTCAGGCCCACTAAAACACTGAGATTTAATCAGACTGTAAGTCTCCCTTTTCCCTACCCCCAGAACTATACCAACAGAGCCTCATAACAACAGGGGATTACAGCAGAAAGAGCTACAAAATACAGACTCTGTAAGGAAGTGTACTTGAGGAAACCCAAAATCTAGAGGGGAGACAAAAACAAGAATACTAGAGGAATCTGAAGCTTCTGCCACCCATAGCTACACCATTCAACACAGTCCCAGCCTTATTACCATAAATCCTTATGACAAAGTCCTCTTTACCTCAAATTCCATTATGTAGTACAGCAAATGCTTGGTTTCAACAAAAAATTACAAAGCATGCCAAAGGCAACAAAGAAAGATAGTCTGAAGAGACAAAGCAGTTGTTAGAAATAGGCTCAGATATGACATAGATGTAGGAATTAGTACAAGGGGTATTTAAAGTAACTGTGATTAATAGGAGTTTTAATGGAAATTGTAGAAAATGTGCAAGAAGATGGGTAGCATAGATTGAAACTCTAAGAGATCCATAGAAAATGCTAGAAATAAAAAACAATCAGAAATGAATGTTTTCAATGGGTTCATTAGCAGACTTGACCCATTTGAGGTAATAAGTCATGAGTTTGAAGATAAATCAACAGAAGCCAAATTGAAAGGAATAGAGAAAAAGTAACAGAAAAAAATAGGGAACACCCAAGAACTGTGGGAAATTTCAAAAAGTGTAATAAACATGTAATTGGGATGTCACAAGAAGAGAGAGGAAGTAGAAGAAATATTTGGCTATAATGACTGAGAACTGTCCAAAAATTAATAACAAACACCAGACTACATATCTCAGAAGTTAAGAAAACACCGAATAAGACAACACAAATAAGACAAAAAACCACATCTAGGTATATCCTATTCAAACTGCAGAAAACAGCAAAGAGAAAATCTTGAAAAAAGCCAGGGGAACAAAACACCTTAACTGCAGAAGAATAAGGATAAGAATTAAAGCATACTCCTTGTTAGAAATCATTCAGGAGTGTGGAATGAAATATTAAGTGTAAAAGAGAGCACCTCCTCCCCCCAGTAACTTACAGTTTTATATCCAGCAAAACCAACCCTTCCAAAATAAAAAGGTAGAGAATTTCTTATACAAACAAAAACAGGGAATTTATCACCAGCATACCTGCCCTGAAGGAAATTTCAGGAGGACCCTGGGCTCACCTCTTGCCACATGGCCACCTAGAGAACCCAAATGGGCATAAATAACCCAGAAAGCAACCCGAAAACTAGCAGAACAGACTCTCTGCAGCCCAACATAGACAAGAGGCCACAGCCAAGTGGATCTACCCCCCTGATCACTCTTGGCAAGATCCCATAAAAACAGTGCCATAAGCCTGGCAGTGTGCAAGCAGCCCAGAAAAGGCCCAGCACCACTCCAAAGTGAGTCCTGCTCCAGGGAGAGGGGAAGATAACTACATGCCAGTCTGACTGCGACCCCAGCAGTGGGCTGGGGCAGGCAGCCAATCTGACTGCAGGCCCCACCCACCAATTAAAGTTTCTCAGGGGACAACACAGGGAAAGTGCCCTGCAGTTTGATGGTACTTCATCTCTGCCAAACACCTGGTCTGACTCAACTCAAGCCCAAGGTAGCCCCAGACTGGCCCACTAACACTACAGGCACCAGACTCTGCCCACAACAGGCAGGGAGTCATCATAGGCTGGACTGGAGGCAAACACAGCTCTGCCACAATGGTAGGACACCCCTAGAGCAACACACATAGGAGACACCCCTGAAGCACCATTTTCTGGTGAAAAGGAGACAATGCACTGCAGGACCTCTTCTTCATAAAGCCACTACTTACAAGTGCGGGAGATGTCGCTGACTTTCCTAACACATAGAAACAGACACAACGATAGACAAAATTAGGAGACAGAGGAATATGTCCCAAATGAAAGAGCATAACAAAATCAGAGCAAGAGACCTAAACAAAATGGAGATAAGTAATATGTCTGATAGAGAATTTAAAGTAATGCTGATAAAGATACTCACTGGACTTGAGAAAAGAGTGCAGAACCTCCATGAGACCCTCCACCAAGAGATAAGAGATGTTAAAAAGAACCAATTAGAGATATTGGACTCACTAAATGTAAATAAAAATAGACCACCTGGAATAAATAGCAAACAAGAGGAAGTAGCAGAATTGATCAGTAACCTGGAGGACAGAGTAGTGGAGAGTAATCAAGCTAAGCAGATGAGAGTGGGGAAAAAAATACCCCAAATGAGAATAGACCCAGGGAACTCAGCAACACTGTCAAGCATAACAATTGGATGATAGGGATCCCAGAAGGAGAAGAGCGAGAAAAAGGGGCAGAAGATTTGTCTGAAGAAATAATAGCTGAAAACTTCCTGAATGTGGGGAAGGAAAGAGAAATCCGGATCCAGGAGGCACAGAGAGTCTGCAATAAAACCAACCCAAAGAGATCTGCACCAAGACACAAAGTAAATAAGATGGCCAAAAATAGTGATAGAGAGTTTTAAAAGCAGCATGAGAAAAGAAAGCAGTTACATACAAGGGAAATCCCATATGGCTGTCAGTGGGTTTTTCAGCAGAAACTGTGCAGGCCAGAAGAGAGTGGCATGATAAATTCCAAGTGGTAAAAGGAAAAAATCTACAGCCAGGAATACTCTATCCAGCAAGGCTTTCATTCAGAATAGAAGGATAGAATTTCACAGAAAAAACAAAAGTTAAAAGCAAAACTAGCCATGTCCCTGTCACACATGATGCCATTGGCCTGCGGGTCCCAAATCCACAGTCCAGCCACCCTCCTGCCCAAGTCACTGAGCACTGCCTGCCACCTGCTCAATGCCAAGTCAACACATCTTCACCTGAGATTTTCAAAGGCTCAAACTGACACTCTTCCCCTCAAATTCCAGCCCCTTTGCTCAAGTTTGTGCACAAAAGTGGGCATAATTATAACAGCAAAATGAAGCAACCCAAACAGTGACATTAATTCTGTGGAATATATAATGGAAAAAAGGAGTGTGCTAGGCTGAGAACATCTCCAACAAGTACATCAAAGAACAATACATACAACATGATTCTGGCTAGTAAAAGAAACAAACCAGGGAAAAATAAAACAAGATGAAATCAGAGAGGGAGACAAACCATAAGAGACTCTAAAGCATAGGAAACAAACTGAGGGTTGCTGGGGGTGAGGGGTGTGGGGGAATGGGATAGCTGGGTGATGGGTGTTAAAGAGGGCACGTGATAATGAGCACTGGGTGTTATATGCAACTGATGAAATCACTGAACTCTACCTCTGAAACTAATAATACACTATATGTTAACTAATTGAATTTAAATAAAAAAGGAACCCCCCCAAAAGAAGAAATTTTTTAAAATTATTCAGACAAAAAGAAAATAAAATGTCAAAAACTTGGATCTATATAAGGAAAGAACTTTAGAGAAGGAATAACTAAAACTAAAACAAAATCTTGTATTTTTCTTATTCTTATCTAAAAGATAACTATTTAAAGAAAGAATAGTAATATTGTTTTGGTGATTATAGCCTTTGGTTCAGTGAAATGAATGATGACAATATCACTCAGGACAAGAGGGTCTATTTGGGAATATCATGTTATAAGTTACCTGAACTGTAAAAAAAGAGTGTAGTGTTATTTGAAGGTGAACTTAGATTAGTTTAAAAGTATATATTTTTTAATGGATACAGAGCTTCAGTTTGGGAACATGCAAAAGTTCTGGAGATAGTTAGTGAGGGTGGTTACTCCACATTGTGGATATACCTAATATCACTGAACCTTACACCTAAAAATGATTAAAATGTTAAATTTTGTTTAGTATAATTTACCAAAATAAAAAATTATAAAATATATGTTGTAAACTCTAGGCCATCACCAAAAATGCTTTTTAAAAAATATAATTGATCTTCTAAATGATTAATAAAATGGAATCATATAAAATGCTCAGTTAAAACTAGGGAAGGCAGAAAAACAGGAGAGAAAGTATCAAAGAACAAATACAATGAATAGACAATAGTTACATACATAGTAGAAATTATATCAATGATCATTTTAAATATGAATGGTCTAAATGCACCAATTAAAAGACAGAGACTGTTAGAGTGGATTAAAACAGAACAAAACAAAACAAACAAACAAAAAGACCCAACACTATGTTGTCTACAAAAATACACTTAAGCTATAAAGACTTAAATAGGTTAAAAGTAAAGGAATATACCACGCCAATACTAATTTTTAAAAGCTGAAATAGCTATATTAATTTCAAACGAAGCAGATTTTGGAACAAGAAAGGTTATCAGGGACAAAGAGGGGCATTATATAATGACAAAGGATTCAGTTCCCTAAGCAGATCACTGTATATGTATGTAATTGGAGTGTCAAAATACATGAAGCAAAACAGAACTGAAGGGACAAATAGACAATTCCATTATTATAGTGGACACTTCAACACTCTTCTGTCAGAAATTGATAGGTCAAGTAGGCGGAAAATCAGTAAGGATATAGAAGACCTGACTAGCACTATCAATCAACTTATCTAATTGACATCTATAAAATACTCCATTCAACGACAGCAGGATACACATTCTATCCAGACTTACATGGAATTTTCACCAAGAAAAACCACAATCTGGACTATAAAATGCACCTGAACAAATTTACACAAACATACAAAGTATGTTCTCAGACCACAATGGAAATAAACTAGAAATCAATAATAGAGGCTTAACTGGGAAATTCCTAAATGTCTTAATAATTAAACAACACACTTCAAAATAACACACACATCAAAGAAAAGGTATCAAGAAAAATGTGAAAGTATTTTGAACCAGATGAAAATGAAAATACAACCCGCCAAATTATAGATGCAGCATAGCAGAACTTAAACAGAAATTTACAGCATAAAATACATATATTAGAAAAGAAGAAAGATCTATAATCAATAACCTAAGCTTCCACTTTAGGGAACTGAGAAAGGAGAATAATTACTCCCAAACATGCAGAAGAAAAGAAATAATAAAAATTAGAGGAAAAATCAATAACATTGAAAATAAAGGGACGCCTGGGTGACTCAGTTGGTTAAGCAGCTGCCTTCAGCTCAGGTCATGATCCCAGGGTCCTGGGATCAAGTCCCGCATCGGGCTCCCTGCTAAGCAGGGAGCCTGCTTCTCCCTCTCCCTGCCACTCCTCCTGCTTGTGATCTTTCTCTCTCTCTGACAAATAAATAAATAAAATCTTAAAAAAAAAAAACATTGAAAATAAAAATAATAGAGAAAATTAACAAAACCAGAAGCTGGTTCTTTGAAAAGATAATATCTTAAGATAGATCAGATTGTTTTATGTTACTTGCAACAAAAAGCTCTCATTAATCTGTACCACAGTTATCTCCAGCTTCTAAATGTTTATCAGTTTCCCTTTTCCACCCATTGCTCTCCACCCTTTGCAGAGGACATTTTTCTAATAAGTATATTTACACTATGGCATTCATGAGATATTATGTTAATCATCCTAGGACTATTGTACATTGCTGTTTCAGCAGCACCTGGTATGATGAAGGTGCTCAATAAATATTGGTTTCAATGATAAGTGAATTACATACATTTTAAACAGAAGCTACCAGAAGTGGTAAGATCATCTTTAAAGCTAGAAATTTGGAAACTGCAGAGTGTAGATTGGGGAAGCTGCATGTGGCAGATGTCCTTCAACCCAGATTACATATATTGTGTCACCTCCTGAGACCAGCTCTCCAAAACTAGATTCGCAGTCTCATCTTCATGATTAATATTTGCTCTTTCCTCTCTAATTCCAGGCTGGAGATGACATTTAATATCATCTGTGGTAAGCAAATGGGTAATATACTTGCCAACTAAGTCTGTTCAAGCCAGGGTTCTATGTATGAGAACAAGAAGGACATGGTTAGCTTTTACCCATCTAGTGTACCACTGCAAACAGAAAGAAAAAATACCTCTATCTACTGGCCAGGGAGAGTGCCACTGCTATTTTAAGTAGAGATGGTCAGCTTTAATTAGTGTCAGAGGCCTATCTAAATTATGAAATTTAGCTCAGAAAACCGTAGTGGTTTCTGTTCCCTTATTCTGTCTAATGGTGTGACCTTGTTACTGGTCTTAGATGTTTTTTTTGTTATTGTTTGTTTAATTGGATATATAAGTGGTAAATCTGTTCTATTATAGAAATGGTTCACAGTAGTTCTCTTTATAGGAAGATCAATTTAGAAAATTGGCTATCAAACTTAGGACCCATCTGTTGTCTTTGAATGGTAATTATAGAGTATCTGGTGGTATTAATTAATGAAGATGGCATTAATATAGGAGAGCAACAAATTTTTCCCTTAAGATAGTATAGTTCCTGAGCTTTTGTTCTCTGTAACCAAATAATTTCAGAGTGTCTTTGAAAAGTTCTTTGTCTTTCACTATTAATGGTAGAGGGTTAAATATAAGAAATAGTTTCCTACTATATGAACTACTAATTGCTGAATTTACATAGTTTTTAAAAAATGTGAAATGCTATATTGTCAAAACTGCATTTATAATTTAAAAAAAATCCACACTGCTTTGTTATCATGCATTGGTAAAGTATATAAAACTGCAATAAATCTCATTTTTAGTCTAGAAAACAAATAGCTGTCATTTATTAATTAACTCCTATGTGCATAGTACTATATTAATGCTCTACTCAGAGTATTCTTAATTCTCATGACAGTGCTATAAGTAAGTACTATTGCCTCAATTTAACATATGTGTAAATCTATTTTGAAACATTAAGTTCCTTGTCTAAGGTAGTAAGCTGAGATCAAATCTGGGCATACTAAAAGTCATTCCATTTCAAATATAATGCTTCTACAGAACTTCAGATCCAATGAACTTAGGTTCATTAAGCACCTACCATGTGCCAGGCCCCAAAGTCAATGCTGGGGCTACAGCAATTAATAGCACAGAGACCTTGCCCCAGGGCTTATATTCATTGTTTTCTTAATGTTCTATTTAAATTCAATTTAATTAACATATACTGTATTTTTAGTTTCAGAGGTAGAATTCAGTGATTCATCAGTTGCATACAACACCTAGTGCTCATTACTTCAAGTGCCCTCCTTAATGCCCATCACCCAGGTACCCCATCCCCCCACCACCTCCCCTCCAGCAACCCTCAGTTTGTTCCCTATAGTTAAGAGTCTCTTATGGTTTGTCTCTCTCTCTGTTTCCATCTTGTTTTATTTTTCCTTCCCTTCCCCTATGTTCATCTGTTTCTTAAATTCCACATATGAGTGAAATCATATGGTATGTGTCTTTCTCTGACTGACATTTCACTTAGCATAATACCCTCTAGTTCCATCCACTTGTTGCAAATGGCAAGATTTCATTCTTTTTGATGGCTGAGTAATATTCCAGTGTGTGTGCACGCATGTGCGTTTAGCTGCTTATACTCCTTATTTCCTATTACCAAATGGAAATAGACTTTTCAACTCCTTTGCCTTTATCCATTCACCTGTCAGTGGACATCTGGGCTCTGTCCATGTTTTAGCTATTGTGGACATTCTTACACTGTTGGTGGGAATGCAAACTGGTGCAGCCACTCTGGAAAATAGTATGGAGGTGCCTCAAATAGTTGAAAATGAAGATACTCTATGACCCAGCAATTGCACTACTGGGTATTTATCCAAAGGATAGAAACATAGTGATTAGAAGGGGCACATGCACCCAATGTTTATAGCAGCAATGCCACAATAACACAGTGCTTATATTTTAATGGAGATTTTTAAAAATTTACCCACTGAACAATTCAGGAGACCAGAGGAGCAAGAAGCACTCAGAACTAAGTACAGAAAGGAGAGACTCTGTTTACATTGCACTCTTCTTCCCTCTTCCCCAGATAGCTTTCTTTTTCATGTGGCATAAAAATTGGGGAAGTTACATATAAGAAAAGGCAAAGGAGTTGAAAAGTCCATTTCTATTTGGTAATAGGAAATAAGGAGTACAAGCTGCCAAATGGTTTCCCTTAGCTGTTATCATCCCCCTGCCAATATGAATTTGAGCTCTTTCATTAATGTAGTATCTGTTAGTAGACAAGTCTTGGTCTTTGTGGCATAGAAAAATTTGTAGTGTAAAATTTTGAGAAATAGTTTGGAATTTTCAGTCTCTGCAAAACGGATATGTTCCATCACTAAATTGGAATAATTGCTGGGTTTTTGCAATTTCCGGAAAATATAACTTAATGGATAAAATTTTCTCAATTTTAAGCTTTTCTTTGCCAAAATTTTTCAGCCTTTCTGCACCTGCTACTGCTCATCTGCTGGTGAGTGGTAGCTGATAACAAATCAAATGAATAAGTAGCAAGCAAAAGTTAATGCAAACAGCCAATCACTCTTAATTCAACAGCATGTTTTTTAAGGATGTGTGTTTGTAGTTATGATTTTATATTGTGACATACAATAGAGCCATATTTTCTGCCTGAAATTGTTCCTCGAATTAAATGTATCAATATTTCATGGTGTTCTATGAAGTATATAATAACTTCCAAGCATTCTGTCATTACGAACTTTTTAAAAAAGATCATGAAACTATTGTTTTTGTGGATCGTAAGACAGATATGAAAATCACACCCTCTGGCATATATACCCTAGTAACTCCCAACCTCAGCTTAGTCAAACTGCCAGGAGAAGGCGGGGCAGAGTTGGGCCTCTCATCTCACATTCCCAGCACCATCTATATGGTGAAATCATGAGGGAATACTGAGCCCTCCCAAGAGAGGAGGAATGGTTCAAGTAGGGTGCTCACTGGGCCATATTTTACTAGTGAGCAAGTGTCTTAGCTTGGACTGCTATATAGCAGAATACCATAGACTCAGTGGCTTAAACAACAGACATTTATGTCTCAGAATATTGAAGGCTGAAAAGTCCAAGATAAAGGTGCCAGCTGATTTGGTCACTGGTGAGGCCTTGCTTCCTGGCTTGCAGACAGCTGTCTCTTCTTGTTGGGTCCTCAAATTGCAGAGAGATAGAAAGTTCACTACTCCCTTCTTATAAAGACATTAATCCCATCATGAAAACCTTACCTTCATGACTTCATCTAACCCTAGTTATCTCCCAAAGGCCCCATTTCTAAATACCATCATTTTGGGGCTAGGGCTTCAAAAAATGAATCTGGGGGCATGCAATTCAAACCATAGCAGCACAGTACCTTTAGCTTGTCAGAAAAGCAGTGGTGCCCCACTTCACTCTTCAATTTCTGTCCCCATTCTGTGAGGACACTCTTCCCACCACTTTTTAACTTCTTCCTTATGATAAAGATCAGAAGCTTAAGTTCAAGGGCTAGGCCATATGTTTATGTTCTAATTTGGCTTTACCAAAAAGGTCACCCATAGGATTCAGTGTTTGCCACATGACTACTAAGCTCTTACCTTATCCCCGTTCTATGAATTATTCTTCCTCAGATACAAGCTTCTTGTATTGACAGCCTAAAGAGAAAGAGGTAGCAAGGCAAGACACAGCTCCCAGAATTGTCAACACCAACCATTCACTTTCTTTCCTACCAGAGCATATTACATAGTTATGCACCAGGCTGTGCCTCCAACCTCAATTCAGCTGCTTCTGTGCTCTGTGCTCTAGCAAATGTTACCAGTGACCTCCTAATTATTCAGTTTAGTAGGCTGCTTAGTCCCCTATATTATTTGAACTTCCTAGGTCATTTAGTATAGTGGACCACTCCCTCTATTAAACATCTGCTCCTTTCTTAATTTCCAACACAACCTTATCCCTAGCATCCTCCTACTTTTATGACTACTAACATTTGTATACTGATTCCTCTTTATATTCCCTCTATAAAAAACTTTTATTATGTTATGTTATATTCCCTTTTAAGACATTGCCCATAATTCCTATCTCTGCTCATTTCACCTGCTCCCTCTCTGTGCTCTTACCCAACCCCACACATTCATCTGTCTCCTGTACACTAGTGGTTCCCAAACCACATCAGCAGGCCAGGTGTGTCCTTGAAGCTGCAGGCCATTTTCCCACTTATCTACTAGTTTTCCCAACTGGATGTCCCACAGATACTCTAAAGTGAACACTCCCCAAATGGAACCTTTCAACAATTTACCTACCTTCCCCTAGATTCCTTCTCTTACATTCTCAATTATGATGATGATATTAATGAAGATTAAGGAAGAGAAGAAGAAAGCAAATTATTATAAACACTGTCCTCTAGTTCTAAGTGCTTTATGTTTGTTAAATCAGTGAGTCCTTACATCCGTTCTATGAGGTAAATGCTATTACTATCTCCATTTTGAAGATAAAGAAATGGAGACAGAGAGAGAGAGAGAGAAATTTGCCTAAAGGTACTTAGCTGGTACTGGCAGTGTCAGGATTCGAACCCAGAGGGAGTGACTCTCAATACCACCCTGAATACTACTTCTCCCTATGTCAAGATATGATGCTGCCACCCATCCAGTCACCTGAGGATGAACTTAGATGCCTCCCTCTTCCTTAATATACCATCAGCCACCCCCAAGGATCTTTACTTATGTGCTCAGCAGAGAGGGTTGTGGAGAAGGGAGAGAAAGGCCTTTCCGTTGTGCTAGAGTTCTACAAAATGGTAAATCTATGAACAAGCATTAAAAATCACTCTTAAGTTTTTTAAATGTTCATATCCCAGTCTGAGATTTCATGTCCTATTTCTGAATATTGTTCAAACATTTACTCTCCACAGCATGACTGATATAGGAAATGACATGAAAATAGTGCTTCGGTTAACAGAGTAGAATTCAGATTGTGTGCTTATGTAAAGTGAGATGAGTTCTTCTCCTTCCAAGAAGCATTTTTCCTTAGCTCAGAACACAGAACAAAGTATGGGGCTCTTTGGCAGGGTCTTCAGATTCCATCACAGGTAGATTCAGTACAGTAGGATTATAATATAGATAATATTGACTCATTAATAATATTTTTTGGTCCATGGATAATGGATCCCAGGAAGAGCTTATTTTGAACTAAAATGTCCTCTGTATGAACAGTGTTCAGTATACATCATAATTTTCAAAATTGAATATTGAGAGCATGTTATAGATGTTGATTCTGCTAAGTAAATGTTATAGATAGGGAGGCAAAAGTGATTTTTTATTTGAAAGTTAGGATTTTAGTAGAGACTATTTCATAAAATTTCCCCCAATATTTGAGTAACATAAACTAACATAATTATTCTCTCTTATAACCTGAGCTATTTCCCATCCAAGAAATATTTGTTGAGCAAAGGTGCTATACCAGGTATGAACACAGAAGTAGTGGGACAAACATGAACTTATCCTTCAAAATGCTGGAAGATAGAGTTAAAAGGAAGCAGAAGAATCAAATAATTATAAGTCATTGAAGGATATATGAAGGAAACCAAAAAAAAGCCTAATATAAAACATAATTCAAGGGGCACCTGGGTGGCTCAGTTTTTAAGCATCTGCCTTGGGCTCAGGTCATGATTCCAGGGTCCTGGGATCGAGTCCCGCATTGGGCCCCCTGCTCTTCAGGAAACCTGCTTCTCCCTCTCCCTCTCTCACTGTGTCTCTCTCTGTCAAATAAATAAATAAAAATCTTTAAATATATATATAATTCACAGAATCTTTCTAAGAGCAATCAAGAAATACTTCTCTGAGGAGGTGACAATGCAAACTCATTCCCGAAGGTTGAAAAGATATATTAACATTCATCCCCCCACATCCATCCACCATACCTCGGCCCTAGAAGGGGGATGAAATACTTGTCTTCTCTTTGCTCTATCCCCTTCCATGTTTATCTTCCTAGTTCCATTTGTTATTTATAATGCATTTCCCAACAATGGATAAAGTCATTCCAAAACCTTAGGCCAAGTTCTGTTCACCAAAGTGCTCTTGCCACTGCTATCAAAGTGATAGGACCCAATGAAAAAATGGATAATAACCTCAATAGACACTTCTCCAAATAAGATATAAAAATGGCCACCAGGCACATGAAAGGATGTTCTATCTCATTAGCCATCAGGGAAAGGCAAAACAAAATCACAATGAGATACCACTTCACACCCACCAGATGGCTTTAATTAAAAAGACATGTAGGAGGGTGGAGCAAGATGGCAGAGGAGTAAGAGACCTGGATTTCACCTGGTCTCAGGAATTCAGCTGGATAGGGATCAAACCATTCTGAACACCTACAAACTCAACAGGAGATCGAAGAAAAGAATAGCAACAACTCTCTGAACAGAAAAGCGACCACTTTCTGGAAGGTAGGACATGTGGAGAAGTGAATCCAAGGCGATATTCGGGAGGGTAGACGGCAGGGGAGGGGCCTCCGTCGGCCGCTTCTGGCAAGTGATAGAGAGTGGAGCACGAAATCGGAACTTTTAGAAGTTGGCTCCGCTGAGGAACGTCACTCCAGTGGCTCAGCTGGGGGTGGAACCCTCGTGGGACAGTGTGGTCTCAGGACCCTCGGGGTCACAGAAAGACCAGGAGTACCTGAGTGTGGCAGAGCTCCCTGTAGCAGAGCGGGGAAGTCGGCTGCAGAGATGGAGCTGAGGTGCGGGCTCTCAGCTCAGGGTTGCCATAAACCATGATCTGCGGCACAGTCGGGCCACTGCTCCTCTAGCAGGGACCAAACAAGCAGCAGATCCGGGGAGACTCCCCTTCCTCCCCTGGGTGGAGCGGTGCGGGAGTGCACTGCAGGGATCTGCTGGGTTTGGAGACTCTGCACGGGGTCGGGTGCCAGAGGTAGAAACGCTGGATCACAGGCTGGGTGAGCACAGAGTGCAGCCAGAGACAGGGGAGACGGGAGTGACTGCTTTTCTCTGGGGGCGCACTGAGGAGTGGGGCCATGAGTTCTCGGCTCCTCCAGGGCAGAGATTGGGAGGCCGCCATTTTCACTCTCCTCCTCCAAAGCTGTATGGAAAGTTTACAGGGAACAAAAGCTCCTGAGAGCAAACCCAAGTAGAGGCAAGGGCGGGGCAATTCCGCCTCCAGCAAAGACATTTGGGAACCACGGCAACATGCCCCTCCCCCAGCAGATCAGCGAGAACAGCCATCCAAGACCAAGTTTACCCATCAATGAGAACAGCAGAACTCCAGCGCCAGGGGAATACTGCACATAGAATCCATGGCTTTTTTACCATGATTCTTTAATCTTTCAAAGTTAATTTTTTTTTAACTGTCTTTTTTTTTTTTTTTTGAATTTTTCTTTTTCCCTTTTTCAACCAACATCTTATCAATCTCTTTTTTAAAAAACATTTTTACTTTTCATTTTTAGAGTCATATTCTATCCCTTCATAGTAGCTACCCATATTTTTAGCATATATATATAAGTTCTCTCTTTAAAATTTTGAGATAGTTTCTTCTAACAGATCAAAATATGCCCTAAATCTCTAGTGTATGGTTTTTTTCTACTCCCCTGCCTGATCACATTCTCTCCCTTTTTCTTTTCTTTTCTTTTTTTTTTTTAAATCCTCTTCTTTCTTTTTTCAAACAACTTCTTATCAAATCCTTTTATAAAATTTTTTATAATTTTATAATTTTCATCTTTACAGTCATATTCCATCCCTTCATCATAGCAACACTTATTTTTGTACATATAAAAGTTTTTCTTTCTTTAAAATTTTGGGAGGCACTTTCTTCTAACAGACCAAAATACACCCAAAATCTAGTGTGTGGCACTGATCTATGTACCAGCCTGATCATATTTGATCACATTCTGGTTTTCTTTTGTTCTGTTTTTGTTTGTTTTTATCTTTATCTTTATCTTTTTCTTTTTCTTTTTTCTCTCTTTCATTTTTCCCCTGCTTCAGGTCTTTTCTGATTTGCTTAGAGTATATTTGCTGGGCACGTTCTTACCCTGTTAGCATTTTGTTCTCTCATTAATCTATTCTCCTCTGCACAAAATGATAAGATGGAAGAAATCACCTCAACAAAAAGAACGAGAGGTAGTACCGACTGCCAGGGACCTACTCAATACGGACATTAGTACAATGTCAGATCTAGAGTTCAGAATCCATGCTTATGGATTGGAAGAATGAATATTGTGAAGATGTCAATGCTACCTAGAGCAATCTACACATTCAATGCAATCCCCATCAAAATACCATCCACTTTTTTCAAAGAAATGGAACAAATAATCCTAAAATTTGTATGGAACCAGAAAAGACCCTGCATAGCCAGAGGAATGTTGAAAAAGAAAAGCAAAGCTGGCGGCATCACAATTCCAGACTTCCAGCTCTATTACAAAGCTGTCATCATCAAGACAGTATGGTACTGGCACAAAAACAGACACATAGATCAATGGAACAGAATAGAGAGCCCAGAAATAGACCCTCAACTCTATGGTCAACTAATCTTCAACAAAGCAGGAAAGAATGTCCAATGGAAAAAAGACAGTCTCTTCAACAAATGGTGTTGGGAAAATTGGATAGCCACATGCAGAAGAATGAAACTGGACCATTTCCTTACACCACACACAAAATCCTAGAGGAGAACACAGGTGCAATCTCTTTGACCTAAGCTGCAGCAACTTCTTCCTAGAAACATTGTCAAAGACAAGGGAAGCAAGGGCAAAAATGAACTATTGGGACTTCATCAAGATAAAAAGCTTTTGCACAGCAAAAGAAACAGTCAACAAAACCAAAAGACAACCGACAGAATGGGAGAAGATATTTGCAAATGACATATCAGATAAAGGGCTAGTATCCAAAATCTATAAAGAACTCATCAAACTCAACACCCAAAGAACAAAGAATCCAATCAAGAAATGGGCAGAAGACATGAACAGACATTTTTCCAAAGAAGACAACCAAATGGCCAACAGACACATGAAAAAGTGCTCAACATCGCTTGGCATCAGGGAAATCCAAATCAAAACCTCAATGAGATACCACCTCACACCAGTCAGAATGGCTGAAATTAACAAGTCAGGAAATGACAGATGTTGGTGGGGATGCAGAGAAAGGGGAACCCTTCTACACTGTTGGTGGGAATGCTAGCTGTTGAAGCCACTCTGGAAAACGGTACAGTATGGAGGTTCCTCAAAAAGTTGAAAATAGAGCTACCGTATGACCCAGCAATTCCACTACTGGGTATTTACCCCAAAGATACAAATGTAGTGATCTGAAGGGGTATGTGCACCCCGATGTTTATAGCAGCAATGTCCACAATAGCCAAACTGTGGAAAGAGCCAAGATGTCCATCAACAGATGAATGGATAAAGATGATGTGGTGTGTGGACTATTATGCAGCCATCAAAAGGAATGAAATCTTGCCATTTGCAACAACATGGATGGAACTGGAGGGTGTTATGCTGAGCTAAATAAGTCAATCAGAGAAAGACATGTATCATATGACCTCACTGATATGAGGAATTCTTAACCTCAGGAAACAAACTGAGGGTTGCTGGAGTGGGGGGTGGGGTGGGAGGGATGGGTGGCTGGGTGATAGACACTGGGGAGGGTATGTGCTCTGGTAAGCACTATGAATTGTGCAAGACTGTTGAATCTCAGATCTGTACCTCTGAAACAAATAATGCAATATGTATTAAGGAAAAAAAAAGAAGATAGCAGGAGGGGAAGAATGAATGGGGGGAAATCGGAGGGGTAGACGAACCATGAGAGATGATGGACTCTGAAAAACAAACTGAGGGTTCTAGAGGGGAGGGGGGTGGGAGGATGGGTTAGCCTGGTGATGGGTATTGAGGAGGGCATGTTCTGCATGGAGCACTGGGTGTTATGCACAAACAATGAATCATGGAACACTACATCTAAAACTAATGATGTAATGTATGGGGATTAACATAACAATAAAAAATATTAAAAAACTAATGATGTAATGTATGGTGATTAACATAACAATAAAAAAGTTAAAAATAAAAAAGAACAACTAAATTAGATGTCACGATACATTCCATCAAACATTTTTAAATGGCACAATGAAATGAGAGGTTTATGGTTCCAAAAGCACTACTGTTATATCTACACTTGTTGCAAATTGTTGTTTTATGCAAAGAGTTTGTAATAGCAGCTGCCATGTTGTATGCACTGTTCCCTTTTTATCTTTGACTGAAGTAGTCCCACCAAAGTTTCATTCTAATATAAACAATGACTTGCTGCCTGCCAAGTTAGTTGGATAAGTGTTGAAAGGTACATGTAAGAATAATTGCTTGAATTAGGTTTCTTTTGGTCCAAAAAATGCTTTGTCAGTCTGGTTGAAGAGACAAGGTCTTTAAATTATCCCCAAGGTCCAGATGTATAGGAAAATGTCAAGTGTTTCAAGTCAGACTTAAATATCTAAATATTACTAGTTAAGTGCAGAGGTAGTTTTGGTTTTTAAAAATGAGCTCAGTGTCTTGCTGATTAACTGTAAACTATAGTACGGTTTGCCCAGCTGGTATCAGGAGTCAAGGAGAACAATGGTGCTAAGATGTGTTTTGTGATAGTAGGAGCCACATAGCAAATGTTTATTGAGGGCCTAGAGTGTTTCCACTCTGTGTTCACAAAGAGGCATTTTACAAACTAATTTGGTAAAGGAGGGGCCATTCTGAATTGTCTATCTACAGGCCTGAGTGCCTTTGGAAGAAACGAAGAAAGAGGAAAACCAGTCTCCATCATGCAGAACTACTTGTTATTAGTGTCCAAAAGACTGAGACATAAAATAGTTTCAAGAAGCTACAAATGCAAGCCCTCAGGGTCTGTGCCAGAAGATAGGATGACTCAAAGACATCCATGCATGCGTAGCCCCAAATGTCATCTAGTTAAGGAAGGCTGAGCCACCTTCTGGGCTTTACATCACACTTTGAGGGAAATGGTGGCCTCAGTGGGAAGGACACCATCCCACATGACTTGTGAGGTTGATCCACCAGAGTAGTGAGTGGTCCTTCTCCATGTGGAATCTCTAAAGCTCTACCTCTCAGGGATCTTAATGATACTCCAGTCTTTAGACTCTTCAGCCTGAGAGAACTGGACAAGGCTTACATAGACTCTATATGTAGGTAGGGGTCTGTCCTTTATAAAGCCCTATAGAGAGTGGGTGTTGTATGTAAATGATGAATGAAGTTCATTGATGAAGTTACAGAATACTTCCACATGCATGGTCTCATTTAATCCTGACAGAACCCCTGCAAACTAATTGTTATCATCCACATTTTTTAGGTAAAATTAAACCCACAGAGAGAAAAACTATGCACCAGCCTAATAGCAAAACCAAAACTGACAGCAACATCATATATTCTAGGTCCTCTCCACCTTCCACTCCCATCCTGGCATTTATCTCTGGCTCTAGCTCTATATATTTCCTTTTCTCCCTTATCCACTCACCATTACTTCCTTCCACTTCTCTGTTCCCACTGCCTGTTCATTAGTTTGGACCACTGTTCCTCCTTACCTGGATTAGAATATGTCCTTTGCATTGGTCGCCCACATTCATTCTCATCCCCTTACTCCTCCACCCAGCAATCACAATTATCTTTCGAAAACCCAAATCTGATTATAATCCATTAATCTTGCCCTTTGAATCAAATGTAAACTCCCTCAAGATTTAGGCCTTACAGATTTCTCTTACCTCTACCCCTGTCCCATTGTCTACTCCAGCCATACTGAACCACTTTCAGCCAATCCCTACTCATTATCACTTCCGGAACTTTGCATACTTGAAATGCTCACTTTCTCTTACTCTCTTCACAACTACCCCCCTCCCCCGTCCTTCTATGGGCACTTCACCTTGGTATCCACTCCTCATTTAGGTATTCCTTATATTTTTCCCCACTTTATGTCTTCCTTAATCTTCCTCAACTTTCCTGTTCTAGTATCCCATTGCATCTAACACTTTTGTAACACTACATTCTGTTGAATTTGCCTTTTGTATTCAGTAAGTGAGCCTTAGTTTCCATACCATACAAATACAAAAATTTTAATGGTTATAAGAGTGTAAGTTTTCTTTCTGTTTTAAACAACAGTCCATTGAACCCAAACAGTGCAGGAGTTTGAGAGCAGCCTTCCACTGAGGATTCAGGGCCCTGTGCTCCTTCCATCCTGTGGCTTGGCCATCTTCCACAGTCATTGGAAACAGAGTGGAGAAATTAGAGCTAGTTCTTAACCTAGTCAGCTCAAAAGTGACACACATTACATCATTCACATTATATTGGCAAGAACTTGTTATGGGGCTCAACTTAGATGCAGAGGGGGTTGTGAAATATCCCTGGCTAAGCAGCTGCTTCCTGGCAACAGTGCTACTCCATGCAAAAGGAGCATACATCTTTCGTTAACTGACCATCTCTGCCACCCCTATGTTCTTTGTCTTCCCTGATAGCCTGAAAGTAGGGGCTGTGTCCCTATCTCCTAGACATATTTATGAAATTAATGATTAGGCAATTATCTACCTATATCTATAGGTAGATAGATATAGATATATTTGTCAATATAGATCAGTAACTTTAATATTTTGTAGTTCACAGACACCAGAGAATGTCATATAAATGTAGATAAAGTCATGTACCTTTTCTCCAGAAAAATGCAAATTCATGAAATTTTATCTATAATTTCATATCATACATGTCACAATATCACCTGTCTTCATTTAGAAAGAAGCAAGACCCAGATGACAATCAAGCTCACTCATAAAATCTCTGGGGGGGGCTTTGGACTCCATGTTAAGAACTATGGTGTAGGGTACATAGTGTAACTGAACAAATTCTTCGCATCTTTGGTTGGTAGTTTGGTTGGTTGGTTGGTCGGTTGGTTGGTTGGTTGGTTTGACCGTAGGTTTTTATCCCTGGGAAATCCCACATGATTAAGCATTCCCTGTTCTATGTTCCCACAGCATTCCCTACCTTCCACTATCAGTGCCTAATGTATTTAGAAGGTGGTCCCCCACTTAAGTTGATTAACTCATGTCGAGCACCTCAAAGTACCTATCACATAGTACGGTGCTCCAAACAAGTCTTGAAAGGAATGAACTAGATCAGTTGAGTGTCATCACTCTACAATATATGTTTCAAGGTAAATCAGCTCAACATCTGCCCTAGTGAGAAAACCCAACATAGCCCAGGAGTGACTGAGGGGACAGTTACATACCAGAGTGACTAATTCCCAGCTATGGGGGGAAGGCGTGCTCCATCTGGAAAACAGATGGAATGTTCCCTTTTAGTTCTACATATAAATTAAATTTCACTATCTGCCAAAATGGAAAGTTAACATTGATTTTGTGAGTTTTTTCCTCCTTAAGGAAAAAAAAAAGCTATTTGTTTAAACTTCATGACAAATTTTTGTTCCATATTGTGATTATAACACCTAATTTCCTAATTAAACATGCTAATTGTTGAGTTACCTCACATAACTACAAAACACAGAAGTATAATTATCTAATAAAAAGATTTTATGAAACTTTTGTGGGAGAGAAGGCTGGCTGAGGAGACAGCTGATTAGCAAGAACAAGAGTGTTGCCACCTAGGGGCCCACTGTGTCTGAACTGCCAGTGGGTAACAATTACAATTTGGCTCCATGCTTGAGCTTCTCTGAGAAATCCTCTTTCTGTAACTGAGGGCATAGTAGCAAAGCCACTGTGTGGTGGAAAAAAAAAAAAAAAAAGGAAGAACCTCTGTGTGGGCAAATGGGATTCTGCTCACTTCCGGGTTGAGACTGGAGCAGGTGAAAACTTTCTATGTGGTGTTTCATTTTCATGAGATTGTTTCCAGTACCACCCCCAGTCCACACTCACAACTCCCCCATCATCATTACACATCCCAGGGGGGTCTTCATGACTCCACTTTCCTGAGCTTTTATGAAGCAGAATCACAAGCAGGAAGAACATCAGAGGCAAGTGACAAGTGGTAGAATGGACCTCCAGAATAATGAATGGGAGAAAAGGAGTAAGAATAGTGGATGTAGAGCCATTGAGTTCAGATTTAAGAGGGTTTGGTGACTTGGAGTAGGAATGAATTGGACAATGTAGAAAGGAGCTTGGGAGGAACCTTGCTGATCTGTATGAATGGGGTTCCTTTAAAGTTTTTCAAAGGCACATGTAAGGGTTGGGATTTTTTTGTAAATATCCTCCATTGGCAGTTCTGTGCTTTTAAGATAATGTGTGTGTGTGTGTGTGTGTAATTTCCAGCTGCTTTCTTTCATAAATCATTATTACCACAATTAATACAACCACAATTATTTCCATATCCTGAAAGACCTCAGATTCAAGCATCCCTTCCTATTTTCTTGGCTCTTTTGGTTTGTCTTTTCTTTTTTTTTTTTCCTCAGCTCACCACCATCAAATCAATCAAGTGGGCCTTTATCTTTCTATTCAGTAGTCTAAAGGTTAAGGCAAGTAAACACTTAAGCTAAAGCATACAAAAGAAATTGATAGAAAGGTTGAAACTATGTCATGTCAATGGACTAAGCTATAACCACTGTAATGTCCCATAATTATGTTCCTGTTACTCCCTACAAGATTCTGTGTAATCCTCATCAAACTGTGTATTAAAAATATTATCTATGACCAAAATTATCAGGTTAGATTGATTTTTCCATTCCATGTTATGTATATAATTGAAGCAGTAGCCCAGCAGCCCTAATTTAAGTTGCATCATGTTGAAGTGACAGTAGATTTCATGGTGGGGTATGGAACAGACACTTTGATGGTACCTTGTCAAGATTTGTCTCCTGATTCTTCTCTCCTGTGAGGCAAGAGACCAGCCAGGCCTGATGTTTCCCAAGCAGACTGGAATGATGTCATGGTCTCATTTATTTACTGTGGGAATTCATAGACACTATGATTTATTTTTCCAGAGTGGAATACAGCAAAAATGTCCCAAAACCTCACATAACCAGCAGCATTGAGAGTAACACAAGAGAACAAATAAAATCAACAGGTCCCCAGGGCATTTTTGGTGGCACAACCTGACCAGAGATAATTTCTTCAGAGAGGATAGGCTTATGTCTGAAAAATTCCACTTCATAGGTCAGAAAGAAAGGTTTTGAAGTGAAGGTTATACAATATAGAAGAAAATATATCCATGATAGCATACTACCTAGCTCATAGTAGACAATCCATGAAGATTTGTTGAATGTATTTTTTTTTTCCATAAACAAAGGTCCCTATTGGTGGTCATTGGTTTAGATTTTTTTCAAGATTTATGCTTATTTTGATGAATTCCATATACAATTCCCTAATTTTTGTGGAAGAGGGGGAAATATTTCCTTAGATGCCATGATGTGGAAAACATTCCTGGGTTTTTATTTTTACATCCATTTTCAATAGCTTTTTATTTCAGGATAATTTTAGCCTTAGAAAAAAATTTGAAAAAGTAGTACAGAGCGTTCCCACATACCCTCGACTTGGCTTCCCCTTGTCTTAACCTCTTTAAAAAAATAGAAAAATGATAAAAGCTAAGAAATTAACCTTCTCTACTGTTAGCTAAAATGCAGAACTTATTCACATTTTACCAGTTTTCTACAAATGACCTTTTTCCATTCCATAATCCCAAATTGTACTTAGTTGTCATGTTTCCTCAGTCTCCTCCAGTATGACAATTTCTTTATGTCTTTCTTTGTACTGACACATTTGAAGAGTACTGGTCAGCTGTTTTGTAGAAAATCCCTTGTGTTTGTCTACTGTTCTCTCATTATTAAATTGGGAATATGCATTATTGGAAAAAATAGAAGTGTGTACCTTTCTCTGTATCAAATCAGAGTGTATGATGTTAACTTCAATCACTTGTCTAAGATGATCTGCCAAAGTTCTCCACTTTAAAGTTACTTTTTTCCCTTTGTAATAAATAAATATTTTGGGGGATCATTGAAACTATGCAAATACTCTCTTTCTGCTTAAACTTTCGCCCACCAATTTTAGCAACCATCAGTGGATCTTGCCAGAGGCAATTACTATAGTGTTCTAAAGATGATTTTCTATTTAATTTCATTTACATTTATTAATTGAAACTTTTCTGGAAAGAAGAGTTGTCATTTTTCCATCAATTATGTACATCAGTATGAGCTCATGGATATTTATTTTGTTCTTTGGGTTGTCATCCAATACTGTAATTTATATGTCCCCATTCTTCTTACTCTGTTTTGGTTTTTGAGTACTTTCTCACTCTCTGGAATTCCAAGATGTTCCAGGCTCATCTTGCATTTTCCCTGCCTCAGCCCTGAAGTCAACCAAATCACCAAATAGCCCTTGGTTGGTGTTATCAGTGGATGGTGTTTAGAATGATGCTACTGAAGTGTCATGAATTCATTGTTTTTGCCAGATCAGAACTTTAGTCTCTGTTATGGACTGAAGGTTTGTGTCCCTCCAAAACTCATATTTAAACTCCTAACCCTAATGTTTATTATCATCACATTACCGAATGTGATGGTAATAAAAGGTGGGGTCTTTACGAGGTACTTAGGTCATGAGTGTAGAGCCCCCATGAATGGGATTAGTGCCCTTATAAAAAAGATCCTAGAGAGTTTCCTCATCTCTTCTGCCATGTAAGGACACAGCTGGAAGGCAGCAGCTATGAAACAGGAAGCGGGACCTCACCAGACACCACATCTGCTAGCACCTTGAAATTGGGCTTCCCAGACTTGAGAGCTGTGAGAACTAAATATTTGTTGATTAAGCCCCCCAGCCTATAATATGTTGGTTAAAGCAGTCCAAACCAACTAAGATAGTCTCCCATCCCAACCCACTCCCATCTACCCATAAGACAAAAATACAGCCCCTCAGCCCCAAACCCACACAACAAATTGACATGTAGTCCTGTTTACTATTTACTATTACCACAGGGGCAATAACCAGTCAAATTAGTTGCCAGCCTTAATCCTGGGGCAGAGCCCTGGGAAATAGTCATTAATAAAACCCTTTGCTGCTAGGTCTTGAGAAGATGCTGGGAATGTGGCGGGTATAAGTGGAGCCATGGTAGGAGTCACAGCAGCTTGAAGCCAAGGGTCAACAACAATACCTAACCAATAGGACTGTTGCTGTATTTTAAGTACTGGTAGAGCCATTGTGGTAATGTGCTTTATAATAAAAAAATATATATATATATATTTGGTCTTTGTCCGCATTTTTGGCAGAGTTCATGTAACCATTTGAATCTCCTAGGTGGTGAAAGCAGTGAAGATGCCTTTTGATTTGTTAATGAGGTGGCTTTGGGAAAGAATCAAAGGATGGAGCTTACTTACCAGTGCACTAAACATCTTGTTGCAGGGTTGGAACTTTCAGTCCCATCCTCAACCTCTAGGGAGGAGACAAGGTCTAGAGTTTGAATCAATCACCAATAGCCAATTATTTAATCAATTATGACTATGTATGAAGCCTCCGTAAAAACCCAAAGGACAGGGTTCAGTGAGTTTCCAAGTTGGTGAACACACAGAGCTTTGGGAAGAGGACATGCTCAGGGAGGGGATGGAAGCTCTGTGCCCTTTCCCCTTACCTTGCTCTGTGCATCTCTTCCATTTGGCTGTTCAGAGTAATATCCTCTTATAGTAAACAAGCAAACTAGTAAGTAAAATGTTTCTCTGAGTTCTGTGAGTCACTCTAGCAAATTAATCAAACATAAGGAGGGGGTTCATGGGAACCTGCAGTCTATAGCCAGTCAATCAGGAGACCAGGTAACAACCTGGACTTCATATTGGTGTGTCACATGTGTGTTGTGTGTCTGTCTGTCTGTTGGGAGGGAGATTGGACTTGCTTGTAGGACTGAACCCTTAACCTGTCAAATCTGACTCTATTTCCAGACAGATAGTGTCAGAATTAAGTTGAATAGTAGGACACCCAGCTGGTGTCAGAGAATGGATTGGATGTATGGTAAAAGACTCTCCCCCACTGGAATTGGATAAAAGAATTATCAGCCATACATGTACATAGCATGTACATAGCAGCTGAATATCATCCTTCTTTTTAGTTCCTTTGTAGTCCCCTACAAACTGGATGCTAATCCTGACCAGTGATACTATGTATGAGTCAGTGTAACCTTCTAGCTGAGAGCCAGGACTCTGGAGTCAGCTTGACCTGCATTTGAATCCTGTTTCTAACTCACACCATCTGGTAATCCTAGTCAAGTTATTTGACCTCTCTGAGCCTCTGTTCACTCAGTAGAAAGGGATAATGAGAGCACCTACCTTGTAGCATTGTGTGAATGACAGAATCCATATGAAACACTCATCATAGTGCCTGGCACAGAGTATGTGCAGCAAATGTTAACACTGTTACTGCCAGTGCTATTATTACAAGTAATAATAATAATAACATAATGGTAGCAATTGTTTGATCTGTCATCAAGTTTTTGCTTTTTCTGTCCTCCACAGAATGAGCAAACATTTAGAGAATTGTGCATGTTCCCTGAAAAAGTGGAGAGACTCAGGTCTTTGTCAACATTGAGATGGAGAGTTCTCCTTCCAGTTACTAATTACCCTGCATATTCCACAGAACTGATAAAGTTTGCACAGAATGGTAAGATAATGACATTTTATTTTACTTTGTCTTTATGAAGCCAGAAACAGTAACTGCATAGGAAAAATTCAATCTCTGTTGGCATAAATAGGTAGCTTATTAATTAGTTTTAATTCTATAAATAACTTGGGCACAATTTTAATGTTTATACCACCTGTAATTATATTCATAGAATACTAGAGGCAAAAATAATCTTAATGATAATTTAGTTCCATGAACTTGCTTTGCACAAGAGAAAACTGAAGCTCAGAAAAGTAAAGTGACTTTCCCAAGGTCACACAGCAAGATAGTATGTCTACCTCAGGATCTCAATGCCTTCTGTCAGACACACAATACCATTCTGCATATAAGTGATTATACTTGCTGCATAGAAGTGAAAATATTGTCCTTATGGCTAATCTCTAGCTAACTTTTGTGTTATATCCCATGTTTTTAAGCTGGCAGCATCTTATTGGGTAAACAGAGAAAGATTCATAACAGTAATAACACTATCCTTTCAGTTCCCCTCCCCCAAATTAACTGATTTTATTATCAACAAAGCCCTGTGATTGCCATACTTAAGGTTCTGGATCTGAGATTTAGAAAGATGAACTCTTCTTGTGGCAATCAAGGAGGACTTTAGAAAACGTGGTATTTTGCTCAGGCTGCTATAACAGAATGTCATAGACTGTGGGGCTTCAACAGTAGTGTTTATTTTGCATAGCTTTGGAGGCTGGAAGTCCAAGATCAGGGTGCCAGGGTGGTCAGGTTCTTGGTGAAGGCCTTCCTGGTTTACAGATGGCTATCTTCTCATTTCATCCTCATATGGGAGAGAGCAGGAGAGGAAGCAAATTCTTTTCTCTTCTTATTAAGGGCACTGATCCCATTCATGAGGGCTTCATCCTCAAGACCTAATTACCTCCCAAAGATCCAACCTCCTAATGCCATCATATTGAGAGTTAAAAATTTTTTAAAGATTATTTATTTTAGAGAGAGAGAGATTGTAAGGGAGGGAGGGCCCAAGGGAGAATCTTAAGCAGACTCCCTGCTGAGTGTGGAGCCAGACACTGGGCTCAGTCCCACAACCCTGAGATCATGACCTGAACCAAAACCAAGAGTCAGATGCTTAACCAACTGAGCCACTCATGCACACTGGGAGTTAGAATTTTAACACATGAATTTAAGGGAGACACAGTCAGTCCATAACACATGGCAGCTAAGCTGGGACTTGAAAGATAAGTAGAATATTACCCATTGGACCAGAACAAAAAGGGGGAGACATTCTAGGTAAAGGAAACAGCATGAACAAAAACAAGTAATATATCAGGGTATTCATTAACAAGCTTCCTCTTGTGCTTTGTTTTTTAATGTATTAAATACTGCATGGGAGGTAAAGAATGATAAAGGTATTTTTATTGGTTGTGGAATTTCAAGGGCTTATCAAACAGTTAATGAACAAAGATTGTGTACATTTTGTGGTTACAACTTTAACTAATAGGCAGAAGGGGAGTTTGAATTTATCTTCCAGTGTCCATAAAACAGTGTTGTAGTACTGTAATTATTAACATAATCATTAAAAAACAGCTTAGTTAAATTTAAGAAAACCTAAACATATGAAGACATAGCGTCTTCATCAAAGCAGCTCAAGTCCAGATAAAGCAAGCTTTCTAAATTGACTTTGATGCTTTGAAATAAAATCCTTGGAGAACCAATTACAGCAGCGTCTGAAAAGCAATTATTATCAGCCACCACTGGTTTCCACCATGAGTTCTAATTTAATTACTTCTTCTCTGTTTAAAATATAGTGCTGTACTACAAGTTACAGCAATGGAAAACGAGTTGAGGTTACCAAAAAAAAATTTTTTTTTATACTGAAGGTAATTAGACTTGGTCATAGCTGCTTCCAAAAGAGACATGGGATTATGAACACATTAATTTCAAGTGGTCATTGCTGCAAAGGAATTTTAATTTTCAGAGTTGAGGGAATCATAATCCCTGGGTGAAATGGGTTTAGAATTTAAGGGATAGAGCTTGAACATCGCTTTGCCTAGCTTGTCTGCTCAGTGCCTTCCAGGGATCTCTTTCAGTCAGGATGCCTTATTCCAAGTGAAATTAAATTGACAGATTTGTTTCTTTGATTGTATTTAACAATTGCATTTAGCAAAAATTATGAATTCACTTTTCACACTTATAATGCTGGGGAACAAAAGTGGATATGCACCTCCCTGGCAGAGAACCAAGCCATATGGACTTTTTTCAGAAAAGGCTTTTCCCATCATTCTCCAACTCATTACCTATCTGGTGGCACTAAAATTCCTCCTGTTTCTAGATCTATTTCCCAGGATGGTGATGAAGAATCATTGCATTTTCTGTGTAGAAAGAGTCCTTTTGATCACAAGCCCTCTGAGCTGTTTTATAGCTGAGGATATTGAGAGGCATGGTCATTAAGTGGACTTCTCAAGGTTACCAACATGCCAGGCAGAGCAGAGACCAGATTCCAGTTTACCTGCCTTGCAGTACCACTGAGGCAGGGAATATTCTGTGGGAATGAAATCTGCATTTGTCCTTGACCTGTAGAATGAAGTTAATCTCTACCTGTTCCCCACCAATTTTTTTAAACTTTGGTTAGTCGTTTGTCAGAGTCCCACAATAGTGTTTCATATCTTCTAAGTAAATATTCCTTTAAAAAAAAATTTAAGTGCACAGAAATGGACCCAATGCCAGACCTACTAGGTCAGAATGTATCACACTGAAGTTTTAAAATACTGCTCTTCACCACATGAGGAAGTTGAAAGCTTACGTAAAAATCATCAAGGAGCCTTTTCTGAACCGCACATACCTAGTATTCCTACCTTTCATCACTGCTCATGGTAATATACCTAAGAATGGACACCTAAAAAGAATATCCCCCAATAAGAAAACCATTGCTCTGAAGAGTACCAGGAACAAAGATAGAGCAGGTTAAATATTCTACAGGTAGAATAAATAGGTTCTATGTGCTTTCTATCTGCTCATACTGAAAGACACAGACAGAATGATTAAAAACAAGAAAGCAAAACAATGTAATAAAGATGTCTTGGCAGAGAAAAACTGTACAGAACACTGAGGTTAACAAAACTTGCTAAGACAGAGCACATGGCAATTTCTGAGCTTCCTGGCAACCATTACAAAAAGGGAAATGCAGTGTGCTATAGTGCTCTCATAATCTGACAGCAGTACAAAGGAGTACTGGTTTTTTTTATAAGCATGAAATTCTATGAAAATATAATGAGGTGACATTAAATTCACTTATAACTTTTAAAAAGATGCAACTTCTAGCACTTGTCAAGTGTGTATTTCTCAGCAGTAGAACTCTGGTCCCATATAACCTTCAGTCTAATTTCATGGTGCATCATGGAGAAACAAGAGAAGCAGAGGCAGAAAAGGACATCTTGGAGGAGTAATACAGCACACCTGTATTTGCCTGCATCAAGTAGGTAAAGGTCTTCTATGCAAAGCAGTTGCCCAGCACAAGGAGTTTGGCAGCTCCACATTGGCTTCAAAGCTAAAGATTCCTCTAGAGATCCAGTTAGGGCATCTTTACATTATATATGCTGCAACTCACCAACATCACAACCCTGAGAACACGGTCTTAAAGACTCAGGGATCCACCGAATCATATGCTTTGGAGAATTATAGAATTTGAGTTTTCATTTACTGCAGGAGCTTACTGCAGCACCCCTTAAATTACCAAAAGGGAATTCCTAAGAGATTATTTCTCTTTTGCAAATTTGATGCCCAAATTAAAGGAGGGAAGTTACAAATCTCCACGCCTCTCCTTTCTTTACTGATGTAAAAGATTTTCCTCCTTTATTGTTCCAGCTCAGCCAGAGAAGACTGAGGTCCTATGTCAGTCTCAGCTTGAAGCACTAAAGATTTCTCCATTGAAATTTTCTACATGAAATCTAGCACTAAATTCTGCTACTTCACTCAGAGTTGGACTAAATAAAGAATTGGATGTTTAAATTCAGACAGCTGTCAGAACCTTTGGGAGCCAGGTAGAAAGAAAGTGGTGTCCATATAAGGAAGAGTGGAGCTTAAGACGTAGACTCCCCTCCCACCCCCACCTCATAGAATCACCTGCTGCCCCAACCCATTGTCCCAGACATGAGCTTTGTGCTCTTTGATAGCTCACATCACCTCATTATTAGAGATCCTTCTGTCATTCTCTTACTCTACAAAACAGTGTAAAGTTATGTAGGAGGGTGTAAAATGTCTTCCCAAATCACACAAGAATGTGTAGATTCTCAAGGAGGTGAAAAGCTCCCAAGATGTTACATCCCATAAAATCCTCCTGATAGACCAAATCTGAAATAACTGTAGCCTTGAGCATCCCCTAATTCCAGGGCTGGGGACAAGTAAAGAGGAGAGAGACCCATCCAAACATACTTCCCTACTTGTTCACCTAGGGCAAATGCAACTTCTGACATTCATTTTGAAGTATAAACAATTTCTGTTTTATCTCCTCTGTTTTATCTCTTAATGATATTTCACTTAACTTCTTAAGTCAGTAACATTATCTTCTTTTTCAAAAGAGGCTCAGCACCATTCTCATTTATTGATTTGTGGCTACTAAGAAAATGTATCCCATCAACCCACTATTACTTGAAAACATTAAACTTACAGTAGGATGAAAAGCATAGAGATCAGAGGAGTGAAAGGAGAAGTTAAGGAACTCAGAGAATTAAAAAAAATGGCATAAATGCTATGATCTCTTTGTACCTTCTAGCTCAACATATCCTACACTGTTTGTAGGACACAGTTTCCCTTTTATAGGACTTCCTGGGGTTGTTAACATGTATAATGTATCTCTTAAAGGTGGGTAGTGAGCCTAGTATGCCAAATATCTTTCAAGTTTGTGCAGGCCACTTCCTTGCTGCTTTTCCCATCAGGAATCTGAGATCTGTAACTCTTCGGATAGTTGATAAAGTATCTCGAAGCACTAACCTGAGACATTACATCCTTGCTGTTCTCTGCTCTGAGGGACTATGGATAAGTGAATCCTATAACTAATGCAGCAAAAAAAGAGCAGCCAGTCACAGCTCCATTGACTAAATCAATGCTTATATCCATCCCCCAAAATGAAACTTCAATCTGATTCAAGAACTTTGTGATTCTTTTTTTAAGATTTAATTATTGAGAGAGAAAGAGAGAGAGAGAAACCACAAGCAGGGGGAGAAGAAGAGGAAGAGGGAGAGAGAATCCTCAAGCAGACACCCTGCTGAACACAGAGCCTCATGCAGGGCTCCATCCCAGGACCCTGAGATAATGACCTGAGCTGAAACAAGAGTCAGATCCTTAACCAACTGAGCCCCCCAGGCACCCTGAGCTTTGTGATGTCATATTCAAAAAAAAAAAAAAAGAATCTGTACTGTGATCAGTCAATGAAATTTGGGTCTGAGGCAATCATCATTGGTTCCCTATTCCTATTACAAATGATTTCCAAATCAGTAAGCATTTGAAGTCTTCCACTCTGCATCAATAGAACACAACACTTAAACTGAATGATTATGAAAAGTGAATGTCAGAAGTTTATTACATGCACATAGATGTGATTTCAAGAACATCTGCTCCATGGGCCTCCCATGGTTTTATTCTTGGCTTAAGTAAATTCCCCAAAGTTCTGTTCTCAAAAGCAATCATGGGACTCTAAGGATATTCTGCCAGTGAAGTTGACAGAAGGTTCAGAGTAGTCAGACCAGATGGGGAAGGGGAGTTTGAGAGTTCTTCATACTTTCTAAGTGAGGTTGAGTGATGGTCATCAATACAGTGTTATTAAGCAAAATTATATCAGGCAGACCAAATGGAACAATTCTTTAAACAAGAACTTGTGTGCAGGTGCAAACAAGCATGAAATAGAATTCTGCTAATGAGTATCCATTACTAGCTAAATATATAATAAAATTATTTAGATCCTACTCATGGCAGTGAGAAATCAATTGTTCATCATAAATCTGGAGATGCATATTGACCACCTTGGTGTGCGTGTCTAACTTGGTCTGTAATGAATGGATGTTTCAGTTTCAAGAGTGTATTATCATTAGTACATAGGTAATAAAAAATCAAAAATCAAAAATAGCTGAAAAGTTTTGAAGTAATTAAAAATCAAAAATGTTGAAAAGCTTTCTTTCAGTATTTTTTAAATAAATATATGAAGGTGAAATTTTTCTTCTTTTTAAGAAATGGTACTGGAACAACTGGGCATCCTTTTCAAAACAATAAACCTGAACCAACACTTCATACCTATAAAAATTCAACACAAAATTATTTGGATCATTGATCCAAATATAAACTATTAACTATTAAATTTCTAGAAGAAAACTTAGAAGAAAATGTTTGTGATCTTGGGTTAGCAAAGATTTCTTAGAACAACAACAACAAAAAAAACCATGCATCATAAAAGAAAGAGTTATTAATTGGATGTCATTAAAATTAAAATCTTCTTTTTTAAAAACACTGCTAAAGAAAATGAGAAGAAAAGCCATAGACCAGGAGAAGATATTTGCCAAATGTATATCTGATAAAAGGTTATAATCAATAATACATAAAGAATTCTCAGAGGGGAAAAGATGGCAGAGGAGTAGGGGACCCTATTCCAACTGGTCCCTGGAATTTAGCTGGATATCTACCAGACCACTCTGAACACCCACGGAATCAGGCTGAGATGTAAGAAGATAGATCTGGATCTCTACAAACAGAATATCACAGGTGGTTGGTTTCAAGGTCAGAAGCAGGGAGCCATGATTCTGCAGGCAGGTATCAGAGGATAAACAGAACAGGGAGGGAGCCTGGCCGTCGGGATCCTACACTGCCGGTGAGCGATAGCCTCCCATACTGGGGACTGGGCACAGACTCACAGACCAGTAGCGGTGGGGAAAGGAGTTAGGGAGAGTTCCCCAGAGGGAAACCCAGAGCAGCAGGGCCGCACATGCAAACTGGGGGTGGCTGGTGGTTTTAGAAGCACAAAGGATGAGACATGCCCCAACCTGGAGGCAGGACTGGGAGCACTGCTGAGGGGTGCACAACCCAGGATGCTGCAGTTTATAGCAGCACAGATGGAAAAGAGATGGTGTGGCCTGGAGAGCTCACTGAAGAACCAACTGTGATCTCTCTGCTCTGAGGCAGAGGGTTGGAAACAGTCTCTTCTGCTCTGATTCTCGGAAGAGGTGCGGAAAGCTGCCAGGGAAAGCCACCAGATAACAAAATCCCCCCAAAATCCTGTTTTCACTGAGCCCATCCTCCACCACAGGGGGCAGGGCAACTCTGCCCAAACAGGGTTGCCTGAGTAACAGTGCTTCAGGCCCCTCTCCCAGAAGACAGGCTGGGAAAACAAGAGGCCAGCAACCCTAAGGTCCCTAGAAAACAGATGCATCTTGCTTGGGTTGTGGTCAATAATTTGGACTCTATACATTCCCTCAGCCACCCATAAACAGAATGACTAAGAGGAGGAGCCCCCAAAATAGGAAAGACTCAGAGATTATGACTTATGCCACAGACTTAAATATGGATTCAGATATAACCAAGATGTTGGAGATGGAATTCAGGGTAGCAATTATGAAGACAATAGCTAGAATGGAGAAATCAATTAATGGCAACATAGCGTCTCTAAGGCCAGAAATGAAAGCTGAATTGGTAGAACTTAAAAAGGCTATCAGTAAGATCCAATCTAATCTAGGTAATCTAACAGCTAGGGTAAGCGAGGCAAAAGAACGAATTAGTGACCTGGAAGACCATTTAATAGATAAAAAGGGAAAAGAGGAGGCCAGGGGAAAACAACTCAGAACCCATGAAAATAAAATCAGAGAAATAAGTGACACCATGAAACTTTCCAGTGTCAGAATTATTGGAATCCCTGAGTGGGTGGAGAGAGAGAGAGGACTAGAAGATATATTTGAGCAAATTGTAGCTGAGAACTTCCCTAATCTGGGGAATGAAACAAACATTCATGTCCTAGAAGCAGAGAGGATCCCTCCCAAGATCAAGGAAAACAGGCCAACACCCCAGCATGTAATAGTAAAACTCGCAAATCTTAGAACCAAGGAAACCATCTTAAAGGCAGTTAGGGGGAAGAGATTCCTTACGTACAGAGGGGGGAACATCAGAATAACGTCAGACCTATCCACAGAGAACTGGCAAGCCAGAAAGGCCTGGCAAGACATATTCAGGGTACTAAATGAGAAGAACATGCAGCCAAGAATACTTTATCTGGCAAGGCTGTCATTTAGAATGGATGGAGAGATGCAGAGCTTCCAAGACTGGCAGAAACTGAAAGAATATGTTAAGGGGGGTTCTATAAAAGGATAAAGGCTCCAAGAGTGATATAGAAAAGAAATTTACAGGGACAATCTATAAAAACAAGGTCTTCACAGGCAACATGAACGGCCTAAATGCTCCCATAAAATGGCACAGGGTTGCAGATTGAATAAAAAGACAGGACCCATCCATATGCTGTCTACAAGAGACTCATTTTGAGCCTAAAGGTACATCCAGACTGAAAGTGAAGGGATGGAGATCCATCTTCCATGCCAATGGACCTCAAAAGAAAGCTGGGGTAGCAATTCTTATATCAGACAAATTAGATTTTAAACTAAAGATTGTAGTTAGAGACACAGAAGGACACTATATCATTCTTAAAGGGTCTATCCAAAAAGAAGATCTAACAGTTGTAAATACCTATGCCCCCAACAAGGGAGCAGCCATCTACATAAGCCAACTGTTAACCAAAATAAAGAGTCATATTGATAACAATATGTTAATTGTAGGAGACCTCAATACTCCACTCTCAGCAATAGACAGATCATCTAAGCAGAAAATCAACAAAGAAACAAGAGCTTTGAATGACACACTGGACCAGATGGACCTCATAGATATATACAGAACATTCCACCCTAAAACACCAGAATACTTATTCTTCTTGAGTGCACATGGAACTTTCTCCAGAATAGACCACATACTGGGTCACAAATCAGGTCTCAACTGATACCAAAAGATTGAGATGATTCCCTGCATATTCTCAGACCCATAATGCTTTAAAACTGGAACTCAATCACACACACACACACACACACACACACACAAATTGGCAGAAATTCAAACACTTGGAAGCTAAAGACCACTCTGCTCAAGAATGGGTCAACCAGGAAACCAAAGAAGAACTTAAACAATTCATGGAAACCAATGAGAACGAAAATACATCAGTCCAAAACCTATGGGATACTGCAAAGGCAGTCCTAAGGGGGAAATAATAGCCATCCAAGCCTCACTAAAAAAAATAGAAAAATCCCGAATTCACCAACTAACTCTACACCTTAAATAACTAGACAAAAAGCAACAAATGATGTCTAAACCATGCATTAGAAGAGAAATAATTAAGATTAGAGCAGAGATCAATGAATTAGAAACCAGAAACACAGTAGATCAGATCAACAAAACTAGAAGTTGGTTCTTTGAAAGAATTAATAAGATTGATAAACCACTGGCCAGACTTATCCAAAAGAAAAGAGAAAGGACCCAAATTAATAAAATTATGAATGAAAGGGGAGAGATCACGACTAACATCAAGGAAATAGAAACAATTATTAGAAATTATTGTCAACAACTATATGCCAATAAACTGAGCAATCTGGATGAAATGGATGCCTTCCAGGAAACCTATAAGCTTCCAAGACTGAAACAGGAAGAAATTGACAACCTGAATAGGCCAATAACCAGTAACGAGATTGAAGCAGTGATCAAAAACCTCCCAAAAAACAAGAGTCCAGGGCCTGATGGATTATCTGGAGAATTCTACCAAACATTCAAAAAAGAAATAATACCTATTCTCCTGAAGCTGTTTCAAAAAATAGAAACAGAAGGAAACCTTCCAGACTCATCCTATGAGGCCAGCATTACCTTAGTCCCCAAACCAGGCAAAGACCCCATCAAAAAGAATTTCAGACCAATATCCCTAATAAATATGGATTCCAAAATCCTCAACAAAATCCTAGCTAATAGGATCCAACAATACATTAAAAGGATCATTCTCCACAACCAAGTGGGATTTATCCCCGGGATGCAAGGGTGGTTCAACATTCACAAATCAATCAGTATGATAGAACACATTAATAAGAGGAGGGAGAAGAACCATATGGTCCTCTCAATTAATGCAGAAAAAGCATTTGACAAAATACAACATCCTTTCCTGATTAAAACTCTCCAGAGTATAGGGATAGAGGGAACATTCCTCAAGTTCATAAAATCCATCTATGAAAAACCCACAGTGAATATCATCCTCAATGGGGAACAGCTGAGAGCCTTTCCCTTAAGATCGGGAACACATCAAGGATGCCCACTCTCACCACTATTGTTCAACATAGTACTAGAAGTCCTAGCAACAGTAATCAGGCAACAAAAAGAAATAAAAGGTATTCAGATTGGCAAAGAAGAAGTCAAACTCTCTCTTTTTGCAGATGACATGATACTTTATGTGGAAAACCCAAAAGACTCCACCCCCAAATTACTAGAACTCACAGCAATTCAGTAATGTGGCAAGATACAAAATCAATGCACAGAAATCAGTTGCTTTCTTATACACTAACAACACAACTGTAGAAACAGAAATTAGAGAAACGATTCCATTTACTATAACACCAAAAACCAGAAGATACCTCGGAATAAACCTAACCAAAGAGGGAAAGGATCTATACTCTAGGAACTACAGAACACTCATGAAAGAAATTGAGGAAGACACAAAAAGATGGAAAAACATTCCATGCTCATGGATCAAAAGAATAAACATTTTTAAAATGTCTATTCTACTCAGAGCCATCTATTCCTTTAATGCCATCCTGATCGAAATTCCAAAGATATTTTTCAAAGTGCTGGAACAAACAATCCTAAAATTTGTATGGAATCAGAAAAGACCCCAAATCGCCGAGGAAATGTTGAAAAAGAAAAAGTTAGGGGCATCACATTGTCTGATTTCAAGCTATATTACAAAGCATTGATTACCAAGACAGCATGGTACTGGCAGTAAAACAGACATATAGACCAATGGAACAGAATAGAGAGCCCAGATATTGACCCTCAACTCTGTGGTCAAATAATCTTCGACAAAGCAGGAAAAAATATGCAATGGAAAAAAGACAGTCTCTTCAATAAATGGTGCTGGGAAAATTGGACAGCCACATGCAGAAGAATGAAACTCGACCATTCTCTAACACCATTCACAAAGATAAACTCAAAATGGATGAAAGACCTCAATGTGAGATAGGAATCCATCCAAATCCTAGAGGAAAACATGGGCAGTAACCTCTTTGACATCGGCCACACCAATTTCTTTCAAGATACATCTCCAAAGCCTAGTGGAACAAAAGCAAAAATGAACTCTTGGGACTTCATCAAGATAAAAACTTCTGCACAGCAAAGGAAGCAGTCAACAAAACAAAGAGGCCACCCACAGAAATGGGAAAAGATATTGGCAAATGACACTACAGATAAAGGGCTGATATCCAAGGTCTATAAAGAACTTCTCAAACTCAACATCCAAAAAACAAATAATCAAGTCAAAAAATGGGCAGAAGACATGAATAGACACTTCTCCAAAGAAGACATACAAATGGCTAACAGACACATGAAAAAATGTTCATCATCATTAGCCAATAGGGAAATTCCAATCAAAACCGCATTGAGATGCCACCTTACACCAGTTAGAATGGCAAAAATTGACAAGGCAAGAAACAGCAAATGTTGGGGAGGTTGTGGAGAAGGGGGAATCCTCTTACACTGTTGGCGGGAATGCAAGTTGGTACAGCCACTTTGGAAAACAGTGTGGAGGCTCCTCAAAAAATTAAAAATAGGGAGGATGGGTTAGCCTGGTAATGGGTATTAAAGAGGGCACGTATTGCATGGAGCACTGGGTGTTATGCACAAACAATGAATCATGGAACACTACATCTAAAACTAATGATGTAATGTATGGGGATTAACATAACAATAAAAAAATTAAAAAAAATTAAAAATAGAGCTATCCTATGACCCAGCAATTGCACACCTGGGTATTTACCCCAAAGACACAGATGTAGTGAAAAGAAGGGCCATATGTACCCCAATGTTCATAGCAGCAATGTCCACAATAGCCAAACTATGGAAAGAGCCGAGATGCCCTTCAACAGATGAATGGATAAAGAAGATGTGGTATACACTCTGAGAAACAATCTGAGGGTTTTAGAGGGGAGGGGGTGGGGGATGGGTTAGCCCAGTGATGGGTATTAAGGAGGGCACGTACTGCATGGAGCACTGGGTATTATTCAAAAACAATGAATTGTGGATCACTGCATCAAAAACTAATGATGTATTGTATATACACATATGTATATACATATGTATACATAACATAATAAAATAAAATTTTAAAAAAATTTAAAAAAGAATTCTCAAACTCTATAATAGTAAACAGATTACCCAATTTTTTAAATGGGCAAAAGATTTGAGCAAACACTTCACAATAGAAGACATGATGGCAAAAAAATATGCATGAAAAGATGTTCAACATTATTGGTCATTAGGAAAATATAATTTGAACCATAATTAGCTGCTATATAGCCACTAAAATAACTTCTTAAAAAAATATATGATATTATATGCTTGGGAGGTTGCAGACTGGTAAACAGGAAAATGCTGGGCCTCCTGTCCCATCCCCCAAAATATGGCTATCCTAATCCCCTATAACTGAATATTTTATGTCACAAGGCAATGGGGAACTAAAGATGCAAATGGAAAAAAAAATTGCTAATCAGCTGACTTTAAGATTATCCTGGGTTATCCAAGTATTCATTGTAACCACAAGGGTCCTCAAAATGTGGAAAAGGGAGGCAGAAGAGCACACAGCTGGCCAGTGGTGGAATGGACACTCACATTGTATCAATTTGATTTAGAGCCCTTCCTTAACCATTGTATTGTATAGTTTCTTTTCTGTGAAGTCCCTACATTAAATCTCTAAAAAACTAATACATGTACGGTTGCTCTGGTTGCTGAATGCATGTGCTTGTGTGTATATAGAGGGAATGAGGGTCTGGATCCTTTTGGTGGTTTCACAGTAATATGGTTCAGTGATATGATTATGTAAGGAGGAATTTGCAGCCCAGGGAGGTCAAATGACTCTTTCTAGGTCACACAGCTGGCTAGTGACTGAGGCGAATCTTCTGACTCCTGGTCAAGTGTGCTTTTCTCAACACAGTACCAACGCAAAATATAAATCCCATTTTTAATACAAATATCTGTCCTCTTAATCTATTCAAGGCAAAGTCTGCTAGGAAATTTAACCTGGGTTCCCCCCTCTTTGTACCATATTTTTCCATTTTAAAAATAAGTGTTATTACACTCAAAGGAGAAATAGTGATCCCAAAGAGATGAGTTGTAGAAGGGTAAATAAAGATCCAGTTCTTTCCAAAATCTGCCATTGTGCCATCCCACATTGACTCTCTTTCTGAATAGTGTTTGGTACATGTTTTATAAGCTCGGTAACCTAAATTAGATATTGTAAGGGAGAAATAAATTTAATTTGTATTTCATACACAATACTTGAATTCCCATTCTGATCTCAAATGCACATTCTCTTTCTGTTTTCTTGAGATATTCACTGTCTTGGAGCCCCCTGCATGTGCCATTTCCACTGAGAACGGCACAGCAGACCTAACTAGGAACAGAGACCTAGCTGATCTTCCTCCAAGTAAACCCTAGCAAAATACTACAGCAATTGATAAAGTGGTACAGATCAAATAAGAGTTCAACATAGTAAGGTGCTGAAAACTGAGGTATGTGAATTTCACTAGACATATTCTGCATTAGACAAGAGCAAATGGATTTCTCCATTATCTAATAACAGAGAATAGGAATAAGTACTGGTGGCTTTAAGTAGCTTTCAGTAGAAAGAAGCTGCCCAATATGATCTTAGTTCATTAATGAGTCTGATTCTATTAGTTCCGCTGACCTCCTGTGGATATTCAATGATCTAATCCAGATTATCTAGTTGGTTTATCTTTCTTTTCTTTTTTTATTCTTATGTTAATCCCCATACATTACATCATTAGTTTTAGATGTAGTGTTCCATGATTCATTGTTTGTGCATAACACCCAGTGCTCCATGCAGAATGTGCCCTCCTCAATACCCATTACCAGGCTAACCCATCCTCCCACCCCCCTCCCCTCTAGAACCCTCAGTTTGTTTTTCAGAGTCCATCATCTCTCATGGTTCGTCTACCCCTCAGATTTCCCCCGCTTCATTCTTCCCCTCCTGCTACCTTCTTCTTCTTTTTTTTTCTTAACATATATTGCATTATTTATTTCAGAGGTACAGATCTGAGATTCAACAGTCTTGCACAATTCACAGTGCTTACGAGAGCACATACCCTCCCCAGTGTCTGTCACCCAGTCACCCCATCCCTCCCACCTCACCCCCCACTCCAGCAACACTCAGTTTGTTTCCTGCGATTAAGAATTCCTCATATGAGTGAGGTCATATGATACATGTCTTTCTCTGTTTGACTTATTTCGCTCAACATAATACCCTCCAGTTCCATCCACGTCGTTGCAAATGGCAAGATCTCATTCCTTTTGATGGCTGCATAATACTTCATTGTGTATATATACCACATCTTCTTTATCCATTCATCTTTCGATGGACATCTTGGCTCTTTCCACAGTTTGGCTATTGTGGACATTGCTGCTATAAACATCGGGGTGCACGTACCCTTTCGGATCCCTACTTTTGTATCTTTGGGGTAAATACCCAGTAGTGCAATTGCTGGATCATATGGTAACTCTATTTTCAACTTTTTGAGGAACCTCCATACAGTTTTCCAGAGTGGCTGCACCAGTTTGCATTCCCACCAACAGTGTAGGAGGGTTCCCCTTTCTCCGCATCCCCGCCAACATCTGTTGTTTCCTGACTTGTTAATTTTAGCCATTCTGACTGGTGTGAGGTGGTATCTCATTGAGGTTTTGATTTGGATTTCCCTGATGCCGAGTGATATTGAGCACTTTTTCATGTGTCTGTTGGCCATTTGGATGTCTTCTTTGGAAAAATGTCTGTTCATGTCTTTGGACCATTTCTTGATTGGATTCTTTGTTCTTTGGGTGTTGAGTTTGATGAGTTCTTTATAAATTTTGGATACTAGCCCTTTATGTGATATGTGATTTACAAATATCTTCTCCTATTCTGTCGGTTGTCTTTTGGTTTTGTTGACTATTTCCTTTGCTTTGCAAAAGCTTTTTATCTTGATGAAGTCCCAATAGTTCATTTTTGCCCTTGCTTCCCTTGCCTTTGGCGATGTTTCTAGAAAGAAGTTGCTGTGGCTGAGGTCAAAGAGGTTGCTGCCTGTGTTCTCCTTTAGGATTTTGATGGACTTCTGTCTCACATTGAGATCTTTCAACCATTTGGAGTCTATTTTTGTGTGTGGTGTAAGGAAATGATCCAGTTTCATTCTTCTGCATGTGGCTATTCAATTTTCCCAGCACCATTTGTTGAAGAGACTGCCTTTTTGCCATTGGACATTCTTTCCTGCTTTGTCAAAGATGAGTTGACCATAGAGTTGAGGGTCCATTTCTGGGCTCTCTATTCTGTTCCATTGATCTATGTGTCTGTTTTTGTGCCAGTACCATGCTGTCTTGATGATGATAGCTTTGTAATAGAGCTGGAAGTCCGGAATTGTGATGCCGCCAGCTTTGCCCTTCTTTTTCAATATTCCTCTGGCTATGCGGGGTCTTTGTGGTTCCATATAAATTTTAGGATTATTTGTTCCATTTCTTTGAAAAAAGTGGATGGTATTTTGATGGGGATTGCATTGAATGTGTAGATTGCTCTAGGTAGCATTGACATCTTCACAATATTTGTTCTTCCAATCCATGAGCATGGAACGTTTTTCCATTTCTTTGTGTCTTCCTCAATTTCTTTCATGAGTATTTTATAGTTTTCTGAGTACAGATCCTTTGTCTCTTTGGTTAGATTTATTCCTAGGTATCTTATGGTTTTGGGTGCAATTGTAAATGGGATCGACTCCTTAATTTCTCTTTCTTCTGTCTTGTTGTTGGTGTATAGGAATGCCACTGATTTCTGTGCATTGATTTTATATCTTGCCACTTTACTGAATTCCTGTATGAATTCTAGCAATTTTGGGGTGGAGTCTTTTGGGTTTTCCACATAAAGTATCCTATCATCTGCAAAGAGTGAGAGTTTGACTTCTTCTTTGCCAATTTGGATGCCTTTGATTTCTTTTTGTTGTCTGATTGCTGTGGCTAGGACTTCCAATACTTTGTTGAATAGCAGTGGTGATAGTGGACATCCCTGCCGCGTTCCTGACCTTAGGGGGAAAGCTCTTAGTTTTTCCCCATTGAGGATGATATTCCCTGTGGGTTTATGGCTTTTATGATATTGAGGTATGTACCCTCTATCCCTATACTCTGAAGAGTTTTGATCAAGAAAGGATGCTGTACTTTGTCAAATGCTTTTTCTGCATCTATTGAGAGGATCATATGATTCTTGTTCTTTCTTTTGTTAATGTATTGTATCACATTGATTGATTTGCGGATGTTGAACCAACCTTGCAGCCCAGGGATATATCCCACGTGGTCATGGTGAATAATCCTTTTAATGTACTGTTGCATCCTATTGGCTAATATTTTGGTGAGAATTTTTGCATCCATGTTCATCAGGGATATTGGTCTGTAATTCTCCTTTTGGATGGGGTCTTTGTCTGGTTTTGGGATCAAGGTAATGCTGGCCTCATAAAACGAGTTTGGAAGTTTTCCTTCCATTTCTATTTTTTGGAACAGTTTCAGAAGAATACGTATTAATTCTTCTTGAAATGTTTGGTAGACTTCCCGTGGGAAGCCATCTGGCCCTGGGCTTTTGTTTGCTGGGAGATTTTTGATGACTGCTTCAATTTCCTTAGTGGTTATAGGTCTGTTCAGGTTTTCTATTTCTTCCTGGTTCAGTTTTGGTAGTTGATACATCTCTGGGAATGCATCCATTTCTTCCAGGTTCTCTAATTTGCTGGCATAAAGTTGCTCATAATATGTTCTTATAATTGTTTGTATTTCTTTGGTGTTGATTGTGATCTCTCCTCTTTCATTCATGATTTTGTTGATTTGGGTCATTTCTCTTTTCTTTTTGATAAGTCTGGCCAGGGGTTTATCAATCTTGTTAATTCTTTCAAAGAACCAGCCCCTAGTTTTGTTGATCTGTTCTACTGTTCTTTTAGTTTCTATTTCATTGATTTCTGCTCTGATCTTTATTATTTCTCTTCTTCTGCTGGGTTTAGGCTTTATTTGCTGTTCTTTCTCCAGCTCCTTTAGGTGTAGGGTTAGGTTGTGTACTTGAGACCTTTCTTGTTTCTTGAGAAAGGCTTGTATTGCTATATACTTTCCTCTTAGGACTGCCTTTGATGCATCCCAAAGATTTTGAATAGTTGTGTTTTCATTTTCGTTGGTTTCCATGAATTTTTTTAATTCTTCTTTAATTTCCTGGTTGACCCATTCATTCTTCAGTAGGATGCTCTTTAGCCTCCATGTATTTGAGTTCTTTCTGACTTTCCTCTTGTGATTGCGTTCTAGTTTCAAAGCCATGTGGTCTGAAAATATTCAGGGAATGATCCCAGTCTTTTGGTACCAGTTGAGACCTGATTTATGACCTAGGATGTGATCGATTCTGGAGAATGTTCCATGGGCACTAGAGAAGAATGTGTAGTCTGTTGCTTTGGGATGGAATGTTCTGAATAGGTCTGTGAAGTCCATTTGGTCTAGTGTGTCATTTAAAGTCTTTATTTCCTTGTTTATCTTTTGCTTAGATGATCTGTCCATTTCAGTGAGGGGGGTGTTAAAGTCCCCCACTATTATTGTATTGTTGTCAATGTGTTTCCTTGCTTTTGTTATTAATTGCCTTATATAATTGGCTGCTCCCATGTTAGGGGCATAGATATTTACAATTGTTAGATCTTCTTGTTGGATAGACCCTTTAAGTAGGATATAATGTCCTTCCTCATCTCTTATTACAGTCTTTGGTTTAAAATCTAATTTGTCTGATATAAGGATTGCCACCCCAGCTTTCTTTTGGTGTCCATTAGCATGGTAAATGGTTTTCCACCCCCTCACTTTCAATCTGTGGCTGTCTTTGCTTCTAAAATGAGTCTCTTGCAGACAGCATATCGATGGGTCTTGTTTTTTAATCCAATCTGATAGCCTGTGTCTTTTGATTGGGGCATTTAGCCCATTTACATTCAGGGTAACTATTGAAAGATAGGAATTTAGTGCCATTGTATTGCCTGTAAGGTGACTGTTACTGTATATTGTCTGTGTTCCTTTCTGGTCTATGTTACTTTTAGGGTCTCTCTTTGCTTAGAGGACCCCTTTCAAGATTTCTTGTAGGGCTGGTTTCGTGTTTGCAAATTCCTTTAGTTTTTGTTTGTCCTGGAAGCTTTTTATCTCTCCTTCAATTTTCAATGACAGCCTAGATGGATCTAGTATTCTTGGCTGCATATTTTTCTCATTTAGTGCTCTGAATATATCCTGCCAGTCCTTTCTGGCCTGCCAGGTCTCTGTGGATAGGTCTGTTGTCAATCTAATGTTTCTACCTTTGTAGGTTACAGATCTATTCTCCCGAGCTGCTCTCAGGGTTTTCTCTTTGTCTATGAGACTCATAAGTTTTACTATTAGATGTCGGGGTGTTGACCTATTTTTATTGATTTTGAGAGGGGTTCTCTGTGCTTCCTGGATTTTGATGCCTGTTTCCTTCCCCAAATTAGGGAAGTTGTCTGCTATAATTTGCTCCATTATACCTTCTGCCCCTCTCTCTCTTTCTTCTTCTTCTGGGATCCCAATTATTCTAATGTTGTTTCGTCTTATGGTTTCGCTTATCTCTTGAATTCTGCCCTCGTGATCCAGTAGTTGTTTATCTCTCTTTTTCTCAGCTTCTTTATTTTCCATCATTTGGTCTTCTATATTACTGATTCTCTCTTCTGCCTCATTTATCCTAGCAGTTAGTGCCCCCATTTTTGATTGCACCTCATTAATAGCCTTTTTGATTTCTACTTGGTTGGATTTTAGCTCTTTTACTTCTCCAGAAAAGGTTTCTCTAATAACTTCCATATTTTTTTCAAGCCCAGCTAGTATCTTTAAAGTGATGATTCTGAACTCTAGATCTGACATCGTACTAATGTCCATATTGAGTAGGTCCCTGGCAGTCAGTACTACTTCTTGTTCTTTTTGTTGAGGTGATTTCTTCCATCTTGTCATTTTGTGCAGAGGAGAATAGATTAATGAGAGAACAAAATGATAGCAGAGTAACCACATCCCCAGAAAATATACTCTAAACAAATCAGAAAAGACCTGAAGCAGTGGAAAAAGAAACGGAAAGAGAGAAAAAGAAAAAGATAAAGATAAAAACAAACAAAAACAAACAAAACAAAACAACGACAACCAAAAAATCAGAATGTGATCAAATATGATCAGGCTGGTATATAGATCAGTGCCATACACTAGATTTGGGGTGTATTTTGGTCTTTTAGGAGAAAGTGCCTCCCAAAATTTCAAAGAAAGAAAAACTTATATATGTACAAAAATAAGGGTTGATATGATGAAGGGATGGAATATGACTGTAAAGATGAAATTATAAAAAATTTTATAAAAGGAATTGATAAGAAGTTGTTTGAAAAAAGAAAGAAGAGGATTTAAAAAAAGAAAAAAGAAAAAAAAAGGGAGAGAATGTGATCAGGCAGGGGAGTAGAAAAAAACATATACTAGAGATTTAGGGTATATTTTAATCTGTTAGAAGAAACTATCTCAAAATTTTAAAGAGAGAACAACTTATATATATATGCCAAAAATATGGGTAACTACTATGAAGGGATAGAATATGACTCTAAAAATGAAAAATAGAAATGTTTTTTTTTTTTAAAAAGGGATTGATAAGATGTTGGTTGAAAAAGGGAAAAAAAATAAAAAAAAAAAGACCGTTAAAAAAAATTAACTTTGAAAGACTAACGAATCATGGTAAAAAAGCCATGAATTCTATGTGCAGTGTTCACCTAGTGCTGGAGTTCTGCCGTTCTCATTGATCGGTAAACTTGGTCTTGGCTGGCTGTTGATCTTCTGGGGAGGGGCCTGTTGCCATGGTTTCCAAATGTCTCTGCCGGAGGCGGAATTGCCCCGCCCTCGCCCCCTCCCGGCTAAGTAATCTGCTCGGGTTTGCTCTCCCGGGCTTTTGTTCCCTGAGAGCTTTCCGTACAGATTTGGAGGAGGAGAGTGAAAATGGCGGCCTCCCAATCTCCGCCCCGGAGGAGCCAAGAACTCGGGGTCCCGCTCCTCAGTGAGCCCCCAGAGAAAAGCCTTCAGTCACTCCCTCCCGTCTCCCCGGTCTCCGGCCGCACTCCGTGCTCGCCCGGCCTGTGACTGCGCGTTTCTATCTCTGGCACCCGACCCCGGGTGGAGTCTCCAAACCCAGCAGATCCCTTCAGTGCGCTCCCGCGCCGCTCCTCCCGGGGGAGGAAGGGGAGTCTCCCCGATCTGCTGCTTGTTGGGTCCCTGCTGGAGGAGCAGGGGCCCGACTGTGCTGCGGATCACGGTTTATGGCGACCCCGAGCTGAGAGCCCGCGCCTGGGCTCCGCCTCTGCAGCCGGCTTCCCTGCTCCGATACCTGGGAGCTCTGCCGCACTCAGGCACCCCTGGTCTTTCTGTGACCCGAGGGTCCTGAGACCACACTGTCCCGGAGGGTTCCACCCCCCGCTTAGCCACTAGAGTGACGTCCCTCGGCGGAGCCGACTTCTAAAAGTTCCGACTTTGTGCCCGGGGCTCTATCACTTGCCAGAAGCGGCGGACGGAGGCCCCTCCTCCGCCGTCTATCCTCCCGAATATCGCCTCGGATTCACTTCTCCGCACGTCCCTACCTTCCAGAAAGTGGTCGCTTTTGATGAGAGAGTTGTTGCTCTTTTTTTCTTCCATCTCCTGTTGAGTTTGTAGGTGTTCAGAATGGTTTGATCCCTATCCAGCTGAATTCCTGAGAGGAGATGAAATCCAGGTCTCCTACTCCTCTGCCATCTTGCTCCGCCCTAGTTGGTTTATCTTTCATTAAGCAGTGCTGTGTAATGGGCATGTACTTGATTCATTCATTCAGTAAATAATTTATTGACTGCCTACCATTTGTGAGGACTGTGCTCAGTTGTTTTAGATCCTAACATGCCTGAGCAGCCATCATTGTTACTTTTGTTTTATTCTTTTATCTTTCTATTTTGATTCATTAGTGTGATTTTAAAGATGCTAAAGAGATTAATTGCTCAAGCTCACATGTCTTTTAAGTAGTAGAATCTGAGCTTTTCTACATTTTAGGCTTCTTTCCGTAGATCACATTATCTGCAGAGGAGGAGGTAATGGCAGCATAGCACAATCGGACTAATCTAACCAAGAATATCAACTTGGTCACCCAAACCTGAACCTGTATACTCCTCAGAGACTATCTAGTATGTGTATTTTGCCTAGGCTAAGACATGAAAGATACAATAATATCCAAAGAACACAACAATCAGAAACTTAGAAGCCATCTAGTCTAGCTTTCTTATTTTACATTTTATTCTTTTTACAATATATGTTGACTGAGAACTTGTTGTATGCTGCACAGTGCTGAGGGTATCCAAGTTCCCATGCTCTCAAGGAGATGACGGTATAGTGGTGGTGAATGACAAGAATATAGGTCATTAGAGTCCTGGCAATGTGAGGGTTAGGTGGTAGGGGACTTAGGAGCATAGTGAATAAGCATTCCATCCAGATTGAGGGCATCTAGGAGAAGGTGATAACTTGTTGAGTCCTGAGTAAGATACAAAAGAAACAGAGGACAGCAACTCAAAAGGATTGTAATTCAGACCTCAAGAAAAAGAGACTTGAATTAAATAACTAGGAACTATACTGTTTGAATTTAAACTTTCCCCCTTCTCTGTTCCATGGAGGAGGAAAGAGGACAGTGGCATTACATCTCTGCAGCCAGAGTCCAGGCCAGTGCTCTAAGAATCAGTTTAGCTAGCCCCAAGGACTGGGTGAGAAGGGTAAACATATATAAGCAACATGTGGTGGGTGCTGCTGTGGATTGTTTAGTGCAGTCTCTCATTGCCATAGGAATTCAAGAGAATAAACAGACAAACGTCATTGGCTGTGGTGACTATTATTTTGGGCTACCCAAAATATTTATCTTCCATCAAACTTCTTGTGACAATAGAACCTACCTCCTTGACACGAGGATGGGCACTTGCCCCAGTCATAGCACTGTATCCGTTTTCCTGGACACAGCTATTGTCCCAAGCAGCTACATCCCAAGTAGAGTACTTCTCTGGGATTAATAAGCAGAAATTGAAAAAGATATTATCTTACCAGTGAGATTGCTAAACTGGAAAGAAGTGAAACTGGGGTACAAATAGGTCATTTTCCTTACCTTGTTGAGGGAGACTAGCTATTGCCCACATTCACACAGAGATAAGCAAAAATGAGATGCAGTGTCCTGCAGCACTCCTGATGTAGTCTGTAAGACTCACGTACCTGCTGTTCATTCAGATTTCTGAGTGTCCCTCCAGTGAGCCTCCTACTGGTGAGCCCATTCATCTCCTTTTTGTTGGTTGATTTGTTTTAACCCAATTTGAGATGGGGAACTAATAATTGCAAAAGCGTCCTCCCAAATAGAAAAAAAAAACACACAAAAGAACAAATTCACATGTCAATACATGCATGCAAAGATCTTTATCATCCTAGGGACGCCTGGGTGGCTCAGCTGGTTGGGCTTCCGACTCTTGATTTTGGCTCAGGTCATGATCTCAGGGTCCTGGGATCGAGCCCCGTGTTGCGCTCCACACTCAGTGCAGTCTACCTGTGAATCTCTTTCGCCCTCTCCCACTGCCCCTCTCTCTCTCTCTTAAAAAAAAAAAAAAAAAAAAAAAAAAGAATCTGGAAGGTCTGGTTATCTCACAGGGATTCAGGACAATGAAGAAAGTTTTACTTCTGAATAAGATTTTCTATTACTCAAAATTTAAAAGTATGTTGCCATATTATTTTGAGGGAAAGGATATAAGAGAAGGATTAGACCAGTGGTCTTGGGGACCATCCTGTCATGGAAGGAGGTGGGACTACTCAGGCTTTAGTTAAGCGTTCCTTGAAGGAAGGATAGCTACAGATTGATGAACAACATATGGAAGGAACATGTGAAATTTTTATATGGTCCAAAAACTAGAAGCTAACCTAATGTTAGCTAATGTCATTTTTGATTTATGAAATTCAGTGACATGACTCCATCCTTGGGATTTCCAGAATGCTATCAGTATTTACTGGTCTGGCAGAGAAGTTTTAGTTTCCCTACTTTTCAGGTGGAACTATTTGAAATTGCCACAACCAAACCACTTTGACTTATTTTTTTTAAAGTAAATTTATAGATTTGTCATAACATACTCCCTCTAGTACAGAAATGCATACTTTATGTGATCTATATGAAATGAGGTCTTTAGCAATCCATAACTACTAATGGAGAGGGAGTATCTCTTCATTCTGAGTGGATATTTGTCCTCCCAAGTTTGGATGATGTAAAAAGCTGTGGCTGCATAATTTGAACTGGGTACATTGGATATCGTGATTTCAAAACTGTTGGTAGAAACTCAATTGAAAGCCTTGCCCTTCACCCCCCTGTCCCACATGTGTTTCTATCCCAGCCCTCTTCTTTCACATTCACCAAAAGAAGATTTTAGTGTTATCGTGTTGTTTTTACTTCAAAGAACTATGAAGCACGGAAGCCAAGCATAAAAATCAGACCGTGGAAGTTCTCTGAAGCTAAAGTGTGCTCTGTCAAAGACGTGAGAACAACACTACATGAAGTAATAACTTGTACTTTCTTAGGTGGCTCAAGTTATGAATTGCAAAGCAGCAAAGATAATTAAGAATAATGTATAAAAAGGTAGAATCAACATAACTCCTATAACAAGGTTAATAAGGTTTATCACTTAGACCAGTTTTGAGGCAGGTTTTAAGTTATGTGTGTTTGGAAGGCACCAAAGCAAGTGATTAGATACAATATTTAGCTTGATGTGCAGGGAAAGCAATTGGGATGAAGCAAATCAGTTTCTTGGACTCTAATGCAGGGAACATGGAGGGTTTTATTAAATATAATGTTCAATTTAGATTTATGGCTCCTGTTGATCCACTAGAATAAACTGACATTGTCCTATCATTTTTTAATTTCTTGCATTAGATGTTTTATTAAACAAACAAAAAATAGACTGGAAGAAAAAGTCAGCTCCAGTTTCAGAATAATTTTTGCCTTTTCTCATAATTATTTCAATCTGTACCCATTTATTCCCTGCACTGGTGTCACACAGAGCACACTGCTAGGAGAGAACATTATGTTACAGTGTAGATGAGAGACACAGGGGGAAAGACATTTTCTAATATTGACCTTTTTATATAAATGAACCATGTTATTAACATTTTAAAAAAACCTTTCCATGACCGATGATGCTAGAAGCAATAGAATTTGTCCAGAGAAAGTGCCTCTGGGTTGTCTTTTTCTCAGGAGGTCGTTTCCAGGAAGAGTAAGCTGCATTGAGGCCTGATGGACAAGCAGAGAGGATAGATGTGGGGGTTCTCCGAGAGAGGATGCCATTCCCAGTTACCCAGGTGAATAGAACTCAGCTACTTAATTCCAGGAGGTGCTTCTGAGTCCTAAGTGTGACCAGGTAGCCTGCCCCTTGTAGACTGTCCACACTTCTGCTCCTTTGCTGGGGAAACCCTGCACGGACTACAGCTGGAACCATACAAGGCAGGACTCTGGAGAGGGATGCAACCGAAGGTGTTACCACCTAATAAAGAAAAAACAAAAACGAAAAACTACAACCACAGCTAAAAAGAACCTGAAATGTGATTAGGTCAAGAATGTGGAGCTGTCTGAAGAAATTGGGGGAAAATAAGTGATAAGCCCCAATCTGGAATTAGCCAGATGCTGAGGCTCCATGAGTGATGAGTTTCTTTTCCAGAGTTATTTACCAGGACCCCCTCCATACCTCAGAGTCATCAGAAGTCCCAGGCATTTCCTTCCCACCCCATATGGAGGCAGGTCCACCTGTCACCTCTGGCTGTGTCCTAAATCCTCAATTCCCAGATGTGAATATAAAATGAGGCAGAGCCCCAGTGGTGCTGCTCTTATGGCCTTTTTCAGATTTATTGGATGGCCTGGTCCTGTGTTGCTTGCCTACCCCACTCTGCCACTGTGAAATCTTCATGCCTTGGCTCCCTGACCTGGAGTATCTGCAGATTACTTCTGGTTAGCAAACTTCTAGTCTTTACCATCTTAAGTCCACCTTATTCTTTTGCCACTTAACAGCCTGTCAAGGAAACAATTCCATCCTCCCCTGCTCTGGGGAATTGGAAGAAAGACTCTTTATCCCCTGAAAGGGTGAAATGTGAGGAGTTTAAGATAGACAGGTAGAGGCTAGAGTTCTACCTTGACCATTGGTTAATTTTGTTAGCACTAGGTAGAAAAGGAATTTCTAATCTCTTACTTTGGCCCCAGCTCAGGGGACATTCCTATGCCCCAGTGAGTCCCAAACCCAAAATCCCATGTCCACAGTGGCAGCATCTGCTTCCCATAGTGTATGTATGATACACAGGGATAGGCTGACTACTAAAGATACTCAGGATAGTTTTCAACTGTAAAAATATGTCCATGATGACTTTGAGTAACAGAATCGTCACGTTATCACATTACATCAAACTCACAAATTTGTGCATTGTATTAGCATGAAGCTAAGATAGAAGTGGTGGGTTTATTTAAAGAATAGTAGTACAGAAGGTACAGAGATACAGAAAAAAACAATGAAGGGTCGAGTATGTGATTGGGGGATTAGGAAACCTCAAAGTAGAGGATTAATGAGCAGAGGTGGAATGTGCAGCAGCTGACTTGAATGGTTTTATCAGGAACCTTGTGCCCATCTGGCTCCTTGATTCCCTACATAGCCCTAGAGATTGACACGATGGCAGGCTGAAGCAAGCTTTCCTCATCCCCAAGCCTTGGCATGCCCAAGTCCATGAGTCAGTGCAAGAATGCAGGGTAAAGATGAGCTTCTTCTTTGGACTCTCAAACATGAGAGACTTGATGAGATTCCTCCCAGTGTCATGGCAGTTTGGGCTCCTCCTTCTAGGGACGGTGCCACTGACTGCTGCTACAGAACCCTAAGAAGGAGGGGGATTCACTGAGTGACTCATAGGTGAGCTCTCCCACATACCTCCACTGAGGACCAAGGCAATTTGGGGCTACCATCCTCCATGGAGCCAGGGCAGGGGAAAGTATTTTTATCAGCATCTGTAATAGTAGGGGTCAACATTTACCATGATCCCCTGGGTGAGGATCTGTGGAATAATATGTGAAAATATCAGTGGATAGCTATTGATGTAAACACTCAGGAATTTTATGTGCTTTCTTCCTGTTTCTGGTGTCACAACTCTACTTGGGGTTTTATGGCTGATAAGTAAGGAGATACTGAGCACTAGTAGAAAATACCTAAATAGTAAGTGTGTTTGTTTCCTAGAGCTATTATAACAAATTACCACAAACTTGGTGGCATAAAATCATAGGAACATATTCTCTCACAGTTCTGGATGTCAGGAGTCCAAAATCAGTATGCCAGGTGTACCACATGTTCCCTCTGGAGGCTCTGAGGGAGAATCCATTTCCTGACTCCTCTAGTCTCTAGGTGGCTTTTGGCATTGCTCAGCATTCATTGACTTGTGGCCACATCACTCTTTGTCTCCATCTTCATTTCACCTTCTATGTGCAGGTGCAGATTATCCTCTTTTGTCTTCTCCTCTTTTGTCTGTCTCTATAATAAGGGTACTTGTGACTGGCACTCAGATAATCTAGGATAATCTCTCTGCCTCAAGATCCTTAATCAAATCTTCAAAGACCCTTTTTCCAAATGAGGTAATATTTATAGGTCCCGGGGTGTATTCATTAGAATTCTTCAGAGAAACAGAACCAACAGAGGGTGTGTGTGTGTGTGTGTGTGTGTGTGTGTGTGTATTATATATATGAGGGAGACATAAGAAGAGAAAGACATTTATTTTAAGGAATTGGCTCCCACTATTGTGGAGGCTTGTTGAGTCCAAAATCTGCAAGGTAGGCCATCAGGCTGGAGACCTAGGGAAGACTTTTAGTTCAAGTCCAAAGGTAGTCTGATGGCAGAATTCCTTCTCGCTTGGGGAAGGTCAGTCTTTGTTCTATTAAGGCCTTTGACTGATTGGGCAAGGTCTGCACACATTATGGAGGATAATCTGCTTTATTCAGATTACTTACTTAATTTTTCAAAAACCACATGTAGGGTAATTTTTGACCCAGAATATGAGCCCCATGGTTCAGGACATACTAGCTATTGTTATTATTATTCACAGGAGAGTCTCATTTACCCAAAGTGGCTTAGATGACAACACACAACAGAATATAAAAGAGAACCGGGGCGGGGGGGGGGGGTGGAATCAGAAGGCCTATCTATTACTGTCCATCTGCTGCCATAACAAATTACCACAAGTCTAGTAGTACAAAATAACATGGATTTATTATCTTACAGTGCTGGAGGTCAGAAATCTGAAATCTAAATAGGCCTGCATTCATTCTGGAGGCTCTAGTAGAAAATTTGTTCCTTGTCTTTTGCAACTTCTAGAGTGATCTCTTCTTCCATCTTCAAAGCCAACAATGGCTGCTTAGGTCTTACACTGATGTTCCTCTTCTGTTGTCAAATATCCTTCTGCCTCCCTCTTATAAGGACTCTTGTGATTACATTAGGTTCTCCCAGATATCCAAGATAATCTCAAAATTCTTAATCCCATTTGCAAAGTCCCTCTTGCCATGTAAGGCCACATATTCATAGGTTCTGGGATTTGGATGCAGACATCTCGGTGGGGGAGCACATTATTTAGCCTACTAAAGCTTATGCCAAATATATACCATCATAACCATATGTTAAAGTTCATGGACTCTATTTATTGCAAAGTTCCAACTCAGAGGCTTCTTTCTCTTACCATTGGTGCTATTCCAATAAATGTGATTCTCTAGTCCTTAGTAGCCCACTGCCAATTAGAAATAGTCCGTCATTGTGTGTTTGGGAAAGGCCTGGAAGTTAGGGACCTCACTTTGGCTCACATCCCATTGGCCAGAACATAGTCACATGCCTGCCCACTCCTCAGCTCAAAGGATCTGGGAAATAGACGCTGATGCCCACAAGAAAAAAGAGAGGTTCATAAATCCATACCAGTGTCTGTCATTCTGTGGCCATTGTAATGAAACAAGTTAGAAATGAGGGCAGAGGAGGGTCCAAGAGGAAAACTGAAAGGGAATAGAAAGAGAGCTAAGATAAGTTTTCACTTCATAGTTTGACAAAGACCCATAGGGAAGAGAGTGAGGACGACCTGAGCATCTAAAATCAATGACGTAGTCTGGCATGCCTTCGGAGACTTGGCTGCTGAGCCAAACCGTCTCCTGGAAGATCTCAGAATTACTGCACCATGTCCCAGGCCAGATTACAGAGGCCAGCAAACAGAGCCCTGTCAAATACAAATAGGACCAACTCCTCGGTGCACTGAGAACAATCTAACATCTAGGATACCAAATCTATGCCTCAAAAAGCAAGAGGAATACCTAGCAGTACTTTTTAAGTGGAGGAAAATAGTTTTCCTTTTTGCTTTCTATAGCTAATAACTAGGTATCGAAAGCAGTAAGGTATGAGAAAACTGAAAAGTGGCCTCAAAGCACAGAGAGTGCAGGGGACTCAGGGAGACTGACAGTGAAGATGAGTTTTCTGGCACCTCCCGCCTCTCAGTACAAAACTTCCCTGTTGCTCCTAGAGGTAATACTCTTCCTCCCATTCTTTTGTGATTTGTTTTAGATATAATTTGGAATATCAGGGTACCTTCTCTCTGGGTTGAGAAATAGAAAAATGAAGCCAGAATGCAAAGTTGCCACCAAGTTATTGAGTGTCCTGGTAAAGTAAAAGGACTGGTGAGGAAATAAACCAGGTTCTTCCAAAGAAAATAAAACATCAGCCTAAGGTTATGGATTTTCAAGACTTAGGTCATCTTTTCAGCAAGTCTGAAAAATTTGAATCAGAATTTGAGAGCCCATCATTTTCCGTACTTTTAAAGTAACCATGCAAATGTATACCAGCCCACAAGCCCAGTGCTAGGACAAACTGAGGTACAAGATTGATATGACAGAGTAGGTTTGATAAAATCTGTGCACCTGGAGGCATCTAATACCCTTTGTTTCTCTGTTCTAAAATTTTTTTATCTGGCTTTCATGGGGTTTTGAGACTGGAATAGTCTGGACCTCTCTCAGCTCTCAGTACTAAATGGCACAGTTGGTCATACAAGTAAAAACCTCTTCCAACCCTGCACTGCAGCTTAGAGTGTGCAGTGACCAGACACATGCATTTGCATTAGAACAACCCCTTATGGCCAAAGTCAAGTTCACTAGATGAGATGAATATCTGTGAAACTCCAGGTAAGCCACTCTCTGGAATAAAAGAGTTGCTTTTTTACAAAATGGAGGTTGGTGAAATACAAGTGAAATATGAGATGTGAAGTTATTTTGAATGAGCTAAAATATCACACAAATGCAGATTGTTAATATTTTCAGTAGATTTGTTCACATCCCACAGAGGTGTGTTTGCTACAGATGAGAAATAACATGTACATTGGGATCAGATCTGGAATCACATCCACCATTTACTAAACATGAAATCCTGGGAAAAATTTGTAACTTAACTAAGCCTTGATTTTCTTTTTCATCTTTTATTGGGAATAATAGGAATTTCATAGAATTTTTAGAAACTTAAGCAAAAGGGTATGGCACAGTGCCCAGCATCTGGGAGCATCTTTAGTCAGTGTTAGTTTCATTCCCTCCTTCCCCACAGCACAAAGGTAGATAGATGCCATCTAGGAAGGTGGATGACCTTGATGAAGGATTTTAAATATGGGACTGCCAAAAATCTGAACCAGTACTTGAATAGAAGCCTCCGTATGATCCATTTCTTTGGCTAGCCCAAGCAGAAAGCACAACATCCCTCTAAGTACACTGAAGGTAAGGTCACCTCTTCAGGAATTGTCAACTTTGACTGGAGAGGTGAAACTTGTCAAACGGAATGTTCACCTACCTATCAAACAAGTCATTCTAGCTAAACTTCACAAACCTCTTGAGTCTAAGAAATGAAATTAGAAACATCAAGGAAAGGGATTCTTGTGGGTTTTCTACACAGTAATCATTTAGAATCATATACCTATATTAGCAGGAGAGAGAGGGATCTCACTTTCATGGACGATTACTAACTGACCCAAAGACTTAGCATCAAAGAAAGACATGCTTTGTTTTTGAGACTTGGCCATTAAAAAAAAAAAAAAAAGGCATTTTGAAAAGTGTGTGCCAACTCTGTTCCAAGCATGCTGACTACTTCACTTATCTCATGTAATCCTTAAGTGACAACTTTATGAGGGGGTAAGGTGATTACCACAGTTACTAGTTCACATAGCAAGGTGATCCAGTCCTAATTTCCTTTGCATGGCACCTAACTCCTGCCGCACAGACCAGATAAATACATATAGATAAGCTGGTAGAGTATCCCCCAGAGTGTGGTATTGTACCCCTGCCCCAGTTGTTTGAAGATAATTTTAAGTTAAGATGACATTAAGTAACATTAATTAACCTGGTGGAAAAAATGACTTCTCTACCTTTTTATACCCCAAAGAGAACCTCTCAGCCTGGTGCTGCATGTCTTTAACTCCTCTAACACTTTTTAATCTCCTGGAGTGCAGACCTCAGGCCCTGATGAGATTTCTGTAGTCAATACCACCTAGCTAGAACTTAATACCTGTTTTTGCTTTCAGTGTGTTTTTAATTGCATACACCTAAGACCAATACAATGTTATATGTCAGTTATATCTCAATCAATCAACCAACTAGAAGAAGGGGAAATAAGAGAGGAAGGGGATTCCTCTCAGGAAAATAAGAAAAAGACAGAATGTTACTCAGCAAATCTACATATGAGCCTCCTGCTGTGTGAAGTCAGGGTGAAACATGGTGTTAAGAGGATAACCACATGGAGGAGTGAAGGAGATGGGTGGTCTCAGGTGGTTGCCAGGTTTCAGGTTAGATGCGGTCCTTTTCAGCCTGGATTCCTGGATGAATCAAGCTCTGCTGTACAGAGTTATCTGCTGTGTGTGGTGCATCAACTGCCCTCTTAGGCATCTAGAATGGTTCTACGTATGTGCAAAAAAATAATAGCTTAAAGGAGTATTAGTAAATAATAGTATAGGCAGTGAAAATGCTCTAAGTTCAGGGCGCCTGGGTGGCTCAGATGGTTAAGCAGCTGCCTTCTGCTCAGGTCATGATCCCAGGGTCCTAGGATCCAGTCCAACATCGGACCTCTGGTCCACAGAGAGCCTGCTTCTCCCTCTCCCTCTGCCTGCCACTCTGCCTATCTCTGCGCTCTCTCTCTCTCTCTGTCTCTGTCAAATAAATAAATAAAATCTTTTTTTTAAATGCTCTAAGTTCTTCAGAGTGGTACACAGTGATGAGCAGAAACACAAATGTGGCACTAGAATGATCAAGATGTAAAGACATTCTCCACTGAAATACAATACTGAAGCCCTTAGAGGAGCCACCATAAAAGGGTGAATACCGCCTGCATGTAAGAGCCACAGTCCCAGCCATAGTCCAGGGGGGTACAATTTTGCCCACCAGGGACATCTGGCAATGTCTGGACACATCTTGGTTGTCACAGTTTGGGGGGTGGTTGTGGGTATGATGTTACTGGCATCTGGTGCATAGATAGAGGCCAAGAAAGTTGTAAAACAGTAAGACAGCCCACAACAGGGAGTTGACCCTATCCTGTCAGGGGTGCCCCAAGGTGGAGAAATTGGGCTCTATCTTGACTGTAAGTGCTGGAGGTGATCCCGCAAGTGCTGCCGCTTGTCTGCTTGTCCTATCAGAAGGCCAAGTCCCTAGTTGATCAAGTTCATGTGTCACATTATAGTTGGCAATTCTTGGATGTTTTGACCTTTGGATGAACTTTTCTGCTTGTTCTAGACAAATTATTTAATTATGAAGTATCTTCTATTTTAACTTTTAATTCAAAGAGTGTACCGGCAATGAGCAGCATTCTTGCCCCTGATACTGCTATAACTATATGCGCAGACCTTTTGTTACCCATGTTTTAATTGTTTCAGCTTTAAAAAGGAAACTCATGTGGCGATTCTGATCAAAGGAATGTGATAGTTTTTATTTCAGCCGTTTGGACCATTTCATCACATATTGTCTGACAATTTTTATCCTTTAGCTTATGATATACTTTTACTTGTAAATCTATACTTTACTTGAAAAAAGTATTTCTATAATGACATGTATTTTACCACATGCAATTAAACAGATGTGATATCAGCATCTGAGCCTCCATTCCTATTTCTAAAGAATACGTAGGGGCTCGGTCTGAAATTATACCAACCTGGGTCCATACCTGAAAATTGGATTTTCAGACTAATTATATGGGTTTGTTTTCTTGTGTCTTTCTTCCAAATAGAAACTTCAGAAAGTAAACATGAGTTCATTGGAGATTTCTATCACTAGGGAGTGGAAAAGTCAAGAGTTTTGCTATAATGAGATTGACCTGTGTTTAGTGAAAAATACTAGGGTTACTCACCACAATGAGAAAAGTCATGTAGCCTATAAATTCATTTTTATAAAGGAATGAAAGAACATGTAATTTTTTGGGATTTATCCTAGAATTACTTGAAGGCAGGGTATCTTGGAAGAATAAAAATATTAACTAATAATTAGCCCCTCTCCACAGACTTGGAAGCTATTATCTGTGTTGGATGGTACCTCATTGACTGAATATTTGTCACTTCTGTGCTTCAGCAGTGCAAAACAAATGCAAAATGAAACTGTAAATCCAACAAATCTTGCCCCTGAAATGCAGGATATGAGAAAGCCCCTAAGAGGGAAAGAAACAAAGCCATTGACATGGAGGATCCAGTAGAGAAACAGTTCAGAGGAATATTGACAAGAATGTTTATAAAATAAATGCTTTAGAAGAGGAAAATTTAAATATTAAAAATAAAGACAGGCTCTTGGGAAAATTGATGAAGCCTTCAAATGCTTTTGCAGAAGTGACTATTTTGATTATCATACTGTGAAAGTCAAACATGCAAGAAAGGTCATTGTATCACTCCACTGTCCAAATTAGAAAAAATATTTTTGTCCCTTAATAATCAATGCTTGATTTAAGCTGGCTCATTCTGACATTTTATGCAGTTGCATTCAAAATTTAAATATTGTTAACTTTGGAATAAAATTTTTGCAATTTTGGTATCATTTTTCAAGATAACATTCCAATCAAACATTTCATTACATATTATGAATTTTTGGTTCCCATTTTAATTGTATTCATTTTAAATGATCTTTTTCTAGAACCATTTATCCTTGGACAGCTATCACTTCTTGTTATAGAATCTCATAAAATAGTAGAGTTGAAAAGAACAAATTTCAGAAGCTATAAATTTCACCACCTTTTTCCAAATAAATGAGATTGAATGTGATTGTCACCTGTCTCAAGGTTACAAATTACACAAAACATTTTAATGAAATATGAAATTATGACAAGCCAGTATAATAATTTCCAGACAAGAAAGGTAACCCTTTTGAAGACCCTTGGATGGTGCTTCTGAATTTGAAATCATTTGTTCATAGAAGAGCATAAATAGGGGCACCTGGGTGGCTCAGTCAGTTCAGTCTACCTTCCACTCAGGTCATGATCCCAGGGTCCTGGGATTGAACCCCTCATTGGGCTCCCTGCTTAGTGGGGATTCTGCTTATTCCTCCCCTCTGCTCCTCCCTCTCTGCTCATGCTCTTTCTCTCAAATAAATAAAATCTTTTTAAAAAAGCAATAAATATAACTATTTTTGCCCATATATATGTATGTCTCACTCATATTTTTTGGTAAATGGTGAGAGAATGGGAATTGGGAACCCCATGTCTGCCACTTCCTCTGAATTAGTCATTCTCTGCTTCTCCTAAAAATCTGTTCCAGTTCAGTGTTTATTTTTGTATTCTCCTTCACTTAATGTAATCTGTGATGGATCACTGTGCAATTAATTCAAATTACCAACATATCATTATGATAATCTTTGTAACTACCTTGAAATGAATATGGTCCTGATTTGACAAGTTCTCACTGTCTGGTATAGGAAACCATGTGAATGCATCTGCTTTCTTCGTGTTCTGAAGATAGTGAGTTTATCATGTTCTTACTGTGTTTTTTCTCACTTCCACCATTCTCAGCATCCTACATCCCCATTAACCAGAGTCTTCTCAAACTCATGATTCATGAGCCAGAAATGGCTTATAAACATGTTTGTTCCCACGCCTATGAGATTTTTTAAATTTGTATTAGTGGTTGGGTTCAAAAATTAGATTGTTTACATAAGCCCAAATTTCTAGCTTGTCATAAAACAAAAAACAGATCTTGCAGAATTGTTTCACCATCTGCACCAGTCAGCTAAAACTTGGTAACATTTGGCCTTTTTTTACACAACACCCACTTTACACTGTGCCTCAGTTTTCTCAGGTCCTATTGTCCCTATGAAGACAAAATATCAGTTGCTATTTTATATCTGTGCTAGTCTTTTTCTTACAGTGGAGTTAAGGTGAAATAGTTCATGTATCCATGTCCCGAGAGAAAAATGGGAAAATAAAAAAGACAGAGAGGGCTGCATGTTTTACAGAAAATGGGAGGGAGACTTCTTACACTCTTTTTTTCCCTAAGACTCATACAGTCACTTGAGTTGGCAATCCCTGATTTAGCCCATTGTTCCCCATTATTAAGTATTTGTATTTGTTAAGTTTCTCCAAAGAAACAGAATCTTTAGAATATACATCTTTAGAAAGGGATTTATTGGGGCACCTGGGTGGCTCAGTCCATTGAGCATTGGACTCTTGATTTCGGCTCAGGTCATGATCTCAGGGTCCTGAAACCAACCACCATGTCAGACTCAATGCTGGGCATGGAGCCTGCTTAAGATTCTCTCTCTTCTTCTCCCTCTGTCCCCCTGCCTCCACTCATGCTTTCTCTCAAAAGAAAAGAAAAGAAAGGAAGAAAGGAAGGAAGGAAAGAAAAGAAAGAAGAGAAAGAGACAAAAGTAAGAAAGATTTATTATAAGGTATTGGCTCATGCAGTTATGGAAGCTGAGGCGTCCCATGATCTGCCATCTGTAAGCTGGAGACCCAAAAAGGCTGGTGGTGTATTTCCAAGGCCTGAGAGATGTGGAGCCAGTTGTGTACATTCCAGTCTAGGCTTGGAGGCCTGAGAACAAGGGAGCATCAAGGGCAGGAGAAGATCAACGTTACAGCTCAAGCAGGCTGGCAGAGCTAATTCAACCTTCTTTCACCTTTTTGTTCTATTCAGGACCTCAACAGATTGGATGATGCCCTCCCACACTGGGGAGGGCCATCTGGTTTACTCAGTGCACCAATTCAAATGCTAATCTCATATGTAAACACCCTCACAGACACACCCCAAGTTTTGTTTAACCAGCTATCTGGTGATCCTATGGCCCAGTCACATTGACAAATGAACCTTCTCAGTGTTCTGTGGGGATAAAAAGTATGAATCAATACATGAATTAATGCAGATGAAAAGTGTGTATATGCCTCACAGGCCAAGCTAGGCTGTCATGGGGATATTTCGCCAGTGTTTGGAAGTGCACACCACAAATCTTAAAACCAACAAATTTTCATACTGGAGTAGCGGCTATGTGTATATGATTATCAGATTGTTTATCCCAGTTCTTTGCCTTTTCCAGAGAAGCTTGAGTTCTGCCAGAAATTTATGTGAAAAGAGAACAAGACAGCACAAGTGTTGTTCTTGTATTTACTGCTTTAGAATCATCCTGGATTTATTTATTCATTTTTTACTTCCTTTCCTCCTCCTCCTATATGCTCATCATAAAGAGGTCTCATTCTATCTCAAACTGATTTAAGCTTAAACAGAAGCGTTTGCCTGCTTGTCTTGATAAGAACAGACTAATGCCTTTTTCCTCTTCCCAAGTAAAGAAATCTCTAGAATGTGTGAAACTGTTATAGCAGGTCCCAATTCCTAACGGACAGACTGGTCCTTTATTTAACATTCTGCCTTGGGGGCTACACTGAGGAGCTGAAAGTTCAAGGCCCTAATCAACAAAACTCTAGTGAAATATTTTAAAATACAGCCAGTAACCATCCAGATAATGGCCCTACAAGAGAGTTAAAAGCTCTCTGGCATGTTTATATCTGACCTTCATCTATTAACCTCAAGGAAAGGTAATGAAACTTGCACTCAAGAGAGATGATATTATCTACTTCAGGATAAATCTATTTAATGAATAAGTAATAAGCAAATTTTTAAAGAATATGAAATTCCTGGGGACTCTTTGGAAAAAATTTAAAATCACAATTTGGGAGTGTGTTTACCACATAATTATGTAAATGATAATTAGCCCACAATTTCTGAGCCTGAAGTTTCTTCATTACTAAATAATGCACTAGAAAGAAAACAAACCACTACCACAAAATCTGTAATAGCCAACATCAATTAAATATGGATTTCTAGAATCTTATTTTAGCTATACTAAAATGCCTTTGTAACAATATCAAACAGTAACAAAGACACTTGGAAGAAGGGTTGGAATAGAAAGAAATGAAGCAGCTATGAGTTAGAAAAATACCTTTATCTTGAGTGATGTGGAGGCTCATGAAAGGAATGGGACATAGTTAACTGTGGTGAGGGAGATTAATTTGTGTTTGTTTGCCATTTTACACTGGGGTAAGACAAAAGTTAAATGAGAGAGCTTATTAATGCTTTGTTCAGCGCTTTGAAGACCCACCCCCCACCTCCAACCATTGCTTACCAAGGAAACTTAAAACTCCTTCTGGTATTCTAGACCCCTCACCATCTGGCCTTTGCTCCTATGTTTTAAACATAGGAGTAGTAAGTAGTAAGTAGTAAGAAATCTACTCCTTCAGAAAATAGTAAAGCCTAGGGTTATGGGTCTGGACTTAATTTCTAATTCTACCATTAACTGTCTGTGTGACTTTGGATAAGGTTATTCAATTTCTCTTAGCATCCATTTCTATCTGTAAAAGAGATCATTCATCATAGGCTTAGATGAGGATTAAATGAGATCATCTGTGTCATGGACTTAGCCGCATGGTGGGCATGAAGTAGGCATACCAGAAATGGAGCTGTTACAAAGATAAATTTAACTTCTCTCTGGTCCCTGGCAGTGGCCCACCTTCAGGCTTCTTCCCACCCCAGTTCTTCAAGTCCACGTCCATCCTTCAGGTCCCTCTCCATAAAGCTTCCAGGGCTCCCCACCTTTACTGAACGTCACATTTTACCTCTCCGGCTTCCTGTTCTTTTCCCTGGAAGACGCATACTCGGCAGTTGACCGAAAGCTCCATAGGAACAGGAAACATGTCCCAGCCATGTTTGTTTTACCCCAGAGTCCAACAGGTATTGGGCACTGTATGCATACTAGGTGATGAGCAAGGCAGAGAGAGGAAAAGGTGAAAGGAGGGGAGAGGAATGGGAGCCAGAGAAAGAAAAAGCAAACGGAAAGTGAGAACACAAATACTCCCATAAAGGAAGCTCCCCTCCCCGCCCCCCAGAGAAGGGGAGAGAATGGAAAGCAGAGCAGGAGTACATGGCTCTGTTTCCCTATCTGCAGTTGCTGCTGCCAGCCAGTAAATGGCCCCTGCAGCTCTTCAGTGGGATCTCTGCTAGAATGAAGCAGCCCTGTGTAAACAATATCCCTGTGTGGTCATCAAAGAATGCGTGATAGGCTTTCTGTGTGAGGAGTATATAATAGACTTTCCAATGAGGTTGCCGCTTCGCCCCTTTGCTAGTTCTGTACACTGCTCTGATGAAATCTCAGAATGTGTTAAAACTAGGACCACTGGAATTACAGCATTGAAGTCAGGATAGTGCAGAAGGATAAGTCTTTCTGAGGCGTAGGGATTCTAAAATGATGACCCTCTCCACCATCACCCCTGGCCTGCAGTCAGCCTCAGAGTCTGTGGGAATTATTCTCGCTGTGACGCTTGCCCACAGTTCTCATTCTTCCCTCACCTGTGCTCTATAGCTGCTGCCGCCTGTTTTCACTAAAAGGTAGATTTGGGGAGTTTCTATTTTCATCCATCTTGTTAAAATTCAATAATCCTCCTCCAGGGATGTTTTTGCCTGAGCTCTTCATGACTTGATGTCTAAACCAGTAGCTGGAGAGGTCCTGATAAGGAAGGTTGAGGCTGGGCATTGCTGGGGACAAGAGAGTGTCACACCTGGATTCTTCTCCCTAGGACCCTGCTGTCTGGAGCTCAGGGTTGACCTCACAGACTACAGAGACAGCTGTTCATGACATGTGGCTTCAGGAATGTAGGAAGGGGCCTTACTCTTAAATTCTCCCATGTCAGCCTCTGTTATTTGAAGAATCACGGACAAAGGGAAGGCTCAGTCTTGAGATAATAGACACAGTTCTCTCTTCTACTATGTGCCTGGTCTTACTCTATACATTTTACAGACATTTTAAGTTAAGTTAATCCCTATGTCAATCGTATTGATTCACATATTCATTTATACTATATACATTTACTAAGCATCTACGATGTTCCCCCAAAATGGACTAAGCAGTTAATAAAACACTCTCTGCTCTTCTAAAGCTTACCAAAATAAACTAAACATATAACATGTCAGGTGGTTGCCAGTGTTTTGATGAAAATAAGCAAAGTACAATCAGCAAATAAAGAATGTGACTGGGAGAGGAGAGGACTGTTATTTATATAAAGCGATCAGGGAATGCCTCTCTGATGAGGTCACTCTTGAGCAAAAATCAAAAGGAAAGGAAAGGAGGAGGAAATACTCTGGGAAGAGTGGTCTAAGCAGAAGGGCCATAAGTGCAAAGGCCCTGAGGCAGGAGTGTACTGGCTATTTCTCAGGAATAGCATTAAGTTAGATAGGTGAGTAGAGTAAAGAAGAAAAAGAAGATGGAGTGGTACAGGTGAGGCCAGGGCGGAAGCGGGTAGCCTTGTCATGCACAGTCTGGTTAGGGTCAGAATTTTGGTTCTCCTGAGTGAGATGGGAAGTTTGAGCAGGGGAATGCCATGACGTGAGTTATGTTTCCCAGTGTTCATTCCTACTGTTGCACGACAAACCACAGAAAGGAAGCAAGAGTCAGCAAGAGATGATGGCATGGACTTCGGCAGTAAAAGTCGTGAGAAGTAGTGGGATTCTCAGTATAATTTCTAATGGATTGAATGTGGAGTGTATGTAAGAGAAAGAAAGAAGGCGAACAAATCTGTAAGGATTTCGTCCTGAGTCACTGAACAAATGGAGCTGCTATTTTCTGACATGGGAAAGACTAAGAAAGAAGTAGATTAACTTAAATCTGTGAGGTATTACTGTCCCATTTTACATATGGGGAAACTGAGACATGGAATTAATATAAGTTGCCCAAGGTCATATAACTAGAAAAAAATTAGTGGATTTGACCCTAACCCTATTTGATTCTATCAACCTAGCTAATTCCACAAGGCAAATGTCAATTATAAAATATATATTATGTGACAATATGTATTATATAGTAAATTATATTAGTATTCTCTTGATTACAAGTGACAGAAATTCTAAAGCTAACTGAGGCAAAAAAAAATGTAGAACATAAAAGGAAAAATAGGGAAAGGATAGTCTACCCTGATGGCTCATATACTGGGAAGGATACCAGGGTAGGTAACTCCCAGAACCGAGGAACAAGCTATGGGAACCAGGGTTTCAGAACTGGAAATAAGGCTCCAAGTCAGTAAAATTCTCTCTCTCTATGCGCCTGAAATTCTGTTCTTGTCTCCTCTTGAGCATCGGACCTCACGTCTCCAACATTATGTTGACAGACCACTTTTACAGGATGGCAAACATGAATATTAGTGGCCATAGTTGTTAATCCCAGACAAAACAGAGTTTCTCTCCCCCGACATTTAGACACCAATCCAAGGTATAAATGATTATTCAAAATAATCCCCCCATCATAAAAAGACTGTACCTCCCCACCCATTGCCATGTGATTTGCCAAGTCTCCAATGGGCCAAGCGTACATCCACCTTGTTGACTTTCATTCTGGCTATGTGACATGCTTTGGTCAACGGAAGGAAAGTGACCACAGTGTATGCCATATTTGAATGTAAACTTTAAGAAGCACCACAGTTTTCCACCAGCCTTTGCTTTTCTCCTCTTTCACAAGGCAAGGTATGCCCCTTATGCTCCATTGGCCTGGACCCCAGAATGAAAAGGTACGTAGAAACACAAACCCAACATAAAGCTGCTAATGTATAACATGAATGAATAGAAAACATTTACTGTTTTGAGCCGCCACTGAGATACTGAGAATGTTTGTTCTTGCATCAAAGCTCCCTATAGGCCACTGAAAGACTATATTTGGCTATCTTGTATCATGTGCCCTCCTTGGACCAATTACCATGTCCAGGGACATTACTAAAGGTAGCATAGGCTGTAGTGTGCTAATAACTCCCAAATCTTTGTGATTTAGCATATCAAACTTTATTCCTAATCATACAAACAGCAGTATGTTATCGGCTGGGGCTCTCCTCCATCAGGTAACTCAAGGGTCTAGGCTCCCTTCTTCTGATACATGATCTAAATATGTGGCCTCCAAGGTCCCAAGATATGGGAAAAAAGCTAGAAGTTTATAAGGAATGTTTTTATATTTGTAAGTGTTTTTGTACTTGGGCCATACTTGGAAGCTGTGTACATCATTTTCATCTTTATCCCACCAAGTAACATGGCCCCACCTAACAGCAGAACAGACTGGAAAATAATGAAATTTTCCTGTGTGCCAAAAAAGAAGGAAATGAAATTGAATTTGGTTACCCTATGGTGTAGTCTCTGCTATCAGAACTATGCTTGACCCAGCCTAAGCCATGTGCCCACATCTTTGGTCTTAGTTACAAAAGGAGAATAGAAAAAATGGATTTTCCTGAGCAATAGTAACCATCATTCACACTGTGTGATAGGTTGCAGTGAGTCACTAAGCGCATTGGCTGAAGAATCCAAGAACCTTGAGCTCTGGCCCTAGATCTGTAACTTATCGGGGATCTACCTCCCTTATGTATTAAATGTCAAAACTAACTTTAAAAGTTATTATTTTGGGGTCCACAAGGCTTTTTAAAAGTCTTGCAGAAGCTGTGGATCCCAAATGCATATACACAAGAATGTTTTAGGGTGTTCAACATCCTTCAAAGCTCATGTGTTTCAGGTCCTATAATCAGGTATAATCCTAGAAAATGATATATCGAGCCCCTTCCAACTTTGACATTTCATGATTCAAGTGGATGGTTCTGAGGGGAAAAAAAAGGGGGTGGGGGGAAGCAGAGGCATTTGACAGTGGAGAGGAGACATAATCTATGGGCTATGTGCTCTGCAAATCTGCCCCATGTGCTGTCATCCTCTGCTTTTCATCAGCAATAAAATGTACCCAGAGACACTTTTATCATGTCCCGCTGGAACAGATAAAAAATATATATATATCAGGTGAATTTATTTTCACACATTTTCAATGAGTTGACAATCTCTTATTCTTAACTGAAATATGGCTTGGGTGATATCATCTCATTTGCAATGCAACCCACTTTGTACATGTGAATGATAAATGGCTGATCTGGAGGTTGGTATATAAGGAAACAGCCATCAGCTGTGCCATGTTTTCAATAGTTAATATGAACTGGTTTTACATGATGCATCATATATCTTAGAGCAGAGAAAAGAGCACTACTCGAATGCAGAGATGAGAGACCACCTTGATTAGACCACCAACTTCTCTAGGTATTTTGCCACTTATTCTGTCTGCTCCTGGTTAGTCTATCAAGAAAATGAGTCTCAGTCCCTTTCATTAAAACATATTCTCAGGAAGAAAACAACTGCTTATACCTCCCAGGGTGCAGTGGGGGAAGAGAAGAGAGTTTAGCCTCACCCTGTTCTGCTGCCATAGCTTAGGTCCTTGCCTTGTATTAACTACTTTGTAAATGTCCCAGGGTAGATTTTGTGAAAGAGAATGGATGGAGCAGTTTCAAGATATTATTACTCCTGGAATTAAAAAAGAAAAAGTTTAAAGGACATACCTATTGGTAGCATCTTTACGTTTCAGGGTTTGTTCGTTTTTTGGTCGAACACTATTAAAAGTGACCAGAGTGCGTTAGGTATTGTTCTGAGAGGACAAAGGCCTGGTTCCAAAACTCAAGAGTTATGCTTGAGTTGGAGAGATAAAACATATATTATGGAGTCACTTAGGGCACAGAGAATAGAGTCTAAAGCCAGCATGAGAGGCAGAAAATGCCCATAGTCAGCTTTCTTCCTGAAGTCCCACAGAAAGTTGTGGGTCATGTTGAAGACCAAGACATCTTAGTAAGTCCAGTACAGCCAGGTGATTTCAATAGTTGGAACAAATCACCAGTTCTTTGGCTGAGTACTATACAAAATAGTTGATGTCCCAGGAAGAGGAAGATTAAATCAAATTTGGTGATCCTCATTGCTATGTCTGCCGTGGGAAGTACATTCGGTCCAGTCTAAGCCATATGCCCACCTCCATAGTCAGGGTTTACTACGTGAACATCTCAGTAAACTGTGGGTCTCATGTTGAAAAATACATGTTTATATTACAGCATGCCCTGAATGCAAGTCCATGGGGCCTGGGGCCAATTGAGGAATAGCAAATTATTCTTATCTCCCATCTTGGGCTCATTCTAGGGCATGTGCCCATTGAATGGAATGCTGTGTAAAATAGTCTACTCTAACTTTAAAATATATCATTTATGTTTCTTCTGTCATCATTTGCTAAATGCATTTTTCTTTTTATTTTACTCTCTACGGCTAAATATAGTTTAAGCTACAGTGTGAAACTGCCATAAGAGAATGACAAGGAAGTGCTATTGTCACTTAAGACAAGGGAATTGTTATTTCCAGGTGAGGTAACTGGGATCACCTTCATGGAAAAGTGGAGTTTGAACTGATAATGCGGGAGGGTGAGGTTTAAATATTTAGTGATTGGGAGGGAGACATTCCAGCTAGAGGGAACAGTGAGAAAAGGTCTAGAGATGGCCATGCTTTTCATGTGTCCAAATAATATCACAAAGGGCATCCATAGGTAATAGCAAAAAATAATTTGGAGCAGAAAATTGTAAGACTTGCATGACAACCTTCTAGTTTTTGGACTGTTTTGAGGAGGATATGGGAAGTCAGAGTTAGTTTTTCAGGTAATATGATCAAAGTTGGGGAGGCAGAGTGTTAAAAGAACCAGAAATGGCAGGTTCAGAGATTTGAAGACCATTTAGGAAGCACTTGGTCCCCACAGTAAAGCAACGCAGGTCTTTCTTCTTTCTAGGTCATATTATCGTGGATGTTCCTCTCAGGTTTTGACAGAGAAATTGACTTGGACATTGGCATCAGACTAAAAAATCTACTTAATGTATGGGTAGCAGCTAGAACTGAACATCTACACTTTCTTTGCTATTGTTGTTTTTTTTTTTAAAGATTTTATTTATTTATTTGACAGAGAGAAACACAGCGAGAGAGGGAACACAAGCAGGGGGAGTGGGAGAGGGAGAAGCAGGCTCCCCGCAGAGCAGGGAACCCGATGCGGGACTCGATCCCAGGACCCTGGGATCATGACCTGAGCTGAAGGCAGTCGCTTAACCAACTGAGCCACCCAGGCGCCCTTTCTTTGCTATTGTTGTTTGATTACTGCTTGTGAGTGACTTGTAATAATTGGAAACTCAGAAACAGTCCAGGAGTCCTTTTTTTTTTTTTTTAATGAGAAGTCTCCTCACTGCCACAGCTAGCCTTCCAAGTTCCTTGCTTGAAGATACCCAGGGTGAGGAGGTCACCACTGTGACATTATTAGATGATTCTAATTGTTTAAAAGTCCTAGAACTATTAGCTTCCTCCTGTCTGGTTTATGTGTTGCAGCTATAGACTCCTATATACACATACACACCAACTTTCCCACTGCCATTTTCTTGTGGTCCTTTCTGGACCTAAGTTACTTAAAAACAAGGTAAAAACTTTTCAGAAGGACCTTAAGAGACTTTACTAACACATAGTATTCCCATGCAGTATAAATCATGCCAAGGTCAAATCTAAACCCAGTTGGGGAGGAAAAACTTTCACAAATACTTTTAAGCTGAAATGTTATAATATTCACATTCACTTTCCCCAGTCACTATAGCAATCCACATAGCAAAAGGACCATAAAGGGAAAGCCTGATGAGAGGCTCTATCTCATGCTTTGGTTTTCCTAGGTTTGTAATATCAGATTAATTCTGCTTGCTGTGGTTTTACAATCCAAATTTTGCTTATCATTGGAGTTGTTGGAGACAGAAGGGGAGAGATAATGTAGAAAATATGAAGATATTCTAAGTCATTTAGTTGAAGCAACAGGAAAGGGTGGGGAGGAAATCACAAAAAGCATCACGCAAATCTACATTAATTCATGAAAACCCATTTAGGGTCCTTTTGCCTTGAGAAATAGCAGAGGTGCTTGGTAGACAATAGAGTGAAGGCAAAGAGTGGAAAATTTTAGGCTAGTCTGAGTTCATTTCTAACATTGGACATCATGATTAAAAACATAATATTCTACAGAATCGCATGGCAATAATCTATAAATACCAACCCAATTTCTTTTCCCTAGAGAAAGTCAGCCTTTTTTCCCCACATTGTAGCCATCTGTCACTTTTCCTTTAAGCCCTTTCTTCTGGGGTCTATACAGTCTCAATTGTTCCCAGGAAACAGCTGCTGGGGGATACAAACATGATCAAGACCTAACCTCTGCTTTAGAGTTATCAGTCTCCAAATTGTCAGGGTTTCCAGCCATTCCTTCCCACCCTCCCGTCAGCCTCTTCTACAAACTCTGATTTATCACTATTCCTATGAAAATAAGGCATTTGAGATCAAAAGCAGCAGTGTTTATCCAGACTGACCAGTGTAGAGGACAGGTTTTTCTGTGGGACAGAAACCTCCTGCATGTGTTAAATATTGTGCTTTTACTAATAAAACCTAAGAACCTGCGTACTAACAATAAGCATATGGATAATTCAAGTTCCATGGTCCACATATCCATGCATTAGTGACTTTTTAGAACTTATAAAAACACTATATATGCATTCCCATCAAATTTTATCTTAATAGTCTTGACTTTTGATTTTTAGTTTATTAGTATCAGAATCCTTTTCGAAGCTAGATCCAAGTCTCTTGCTAAGCAGAGGGTAGTCCTCTGGTGTGCCAAAGGTGAACTAATGCACTATAAGAAGTCATGTGCCATCAGCTCCAAATCCCTCACCATTGAGTGCTTTAGGAAGAGGAACGAGAAGAGCTGAGGTTCAATAAGGAAAAGACTACCCACAGCCATCTCTGCCTTTGTATGAAAAAAAAGTGGCACTCTATATGAAGAATATAATGTTCCTATTCGGACTGTTTAAAGATATAAATCTAGGGCGCCTGGGTGGCTCAGTTGGTTAAGCGACTGCCTTCGGCTCAGGTCATGATCCTGGAGTCCCGGGATCGAGTCCCGCATCGGGCTCCCTGCTCGGCAGGGAGTCTGCTTCTCCCTCTCCCACTCCCCGTTTGTGTTCCCTCTCTCGCTGTGTCTTTCTCTGTCAAATAAATAAAAATCTTTAAAAAAAAAAAAGATATAAATCTAAATTTATCTGTATAACCCTGAATGGTTTGCTTAATATCTGGTACACTTGACTCAAAGCCTAACTCCCCCATGCCTGCATGCTGATGTCACATCGTCTGGAAGGAAACGGCATTTCCATGAGCTCTTTGAAGGAATTTTTAGTGCTCCAAATGGAGCTATATTTTTCAGGGGCTTCCAGATTCACCCCTGAGGAACCATAAAGGATTAAGCTTGCCTCATTCATAGGAAATAGATTTTTTTAAATCCTGACTTATTTAAAATTTGTATAATAAAGCATTCTGATCAGCCCCACATGGATAAGAGAAACAAAGAGGATGGAAATCATGACACAGAAAATATTTTCCTGAAATTGTTTCCTTCTCCCATCAAGATGCATTTCAACAATATGCAAATTGGGTGGTGCCATTCTACGATAATTATGTTTTCTTAATGTTTCCACAACAGCTCTGCTTTTGTCATACTTCACTATTTTAGCAGCATAATGGTCACTTTGGAAGAGATGAACATCCATTATACCTAGAAAAGGAAGATCTTGGAAAATCAAATTCAGATAATACAAAGAATATACTTTCCATTGCTAATTTGTTGCAGTTATCTTAGCAAGGGAGAAAAATAGAGTGTTCTCTGCAGTTAAAAAAAAGGGGGGGTGGGGATAAAGTGAAATGAATTAATTAGAAACATCCTGAAATGCAAATCCCTCAAATTCTCAATGTATACTTAACACCCTTCACAGGACAATTGAACACACAAGTTGGATGGATCCCAATGTAGTTGTGACTCATCAAAATATGTGCCACAAGATTCAAGTCTGAGCACTGTTAATAAATGATATCTTTTGTCAGGTAAATTTACAGAATGCACAAGATTAAACAAAGTTAACCAAGTTTTATTCCTATAGGAAGTCTCTTTATTGTGGCAGTATTTGAGGGTGGTCTTCCAAAGCCTGATGAAAGATGCAGGTTTCCCAAACTATTTGGAAATGGAACTCTGTTTTCACAGATGCCAAGAAATGCTCTTTGAGGAACATTAGCTACACCAGTCCCTAATATTATAATAGTAAAACTGCAGCCTAGGAAATTAGAGACTCTTCTGAGGTCACCCAGTTGACTCAAGGCTAAACTAGAAATGCAGTTTCAGCCTCCCTGATTCTCAGTACAGCTCTCTGCTCCCTCCTGCACATTCACTATCTCCTCATTTGGTAGAAGCTCATCTGATATTGACACATTTATAAATTTCCACTTTTTAGAAGATTCCAGAATTTCCCTATAAGAAACAACAGATCTATAATATCTTAGTTTATGCTTTCCATATCCTAAATTAATTTTATAGTTTAAAAAAGATGCATATCTACTCCTAGGTAACTGTTTAAATGGATGCAACTCTTTGCAACAAGGGTCTCAGTCCTCATTGCTTCCAGAACCAGAAGGAAGTACAAATGAAACCATTCAACTTTAGCCAATTGCTGCTTTGTGGAATTCTGAGCCCTATGTTGCTACCTCTGATTACCTTAAAGGGAAAGCTAAAAATCAAAGTTTTTACATGAAGCATAACTTTAAATTTTATTGAGTAGTTCAAATTAAAAAATAAAATAAATTGCTGGCCAAGAAAATACATCTGCAGGCAGAATTTGGCCTATAAGCCAGCAGTGTTCAGTCTCTGCTTTACATTTTGTAATTAGTTCACTTTCTCCCTTGGATCGCTGGGGGTGCAGTGGTAGGAAAGAGACTCTGGATATCCTCTGGACAAAAGTCAGACATTCAACGGGCCAGAGGTAGGGCCGGATTCCATTTTTCCATTACAACCAAATGATGCAAAAGAGGAGAGAAAGTCAGACTTAGAAAGAGATACAGAGAGAGAGATCAGTGAAGATCCTGGGTGCCTCCCTTTCCACTTTTATCTCCTTTTTTTTTTCTTTTTAAATTTTTAATTTTTAATAGATTTTATTCCTTAGAGCAATTTTAGGTTCACAGTGGAATTGAGTATGCAGTACAGAGAGTTCCCAGAGCCCCCCTGTCCTCACACAGCCTCGCCCACTATCAATGTCTAGAACCAGAGTGATACATTTGTTACAGTCAGTGAATTTACACTGACTCATTAATCCATAGTTTACACTATTGTTCACTCTTGGTAGTATACATTCTATGGTTAAACAAGTGTATAATGACATGTATCCAATTTTATAGTATCATGGAGACTATTTTCATTGCCCTAAAAATCCTCTGTGCTCTACCTATTCATCCCTCCCTCCCCGCTAACTCCTGGCAACCACTGATGTTTTTACTATCTCCATAGTCTTGCCTTTTCCAGAATATCATATGATTGGAATCATATAGTGTATTGCCTTTTCAAACTGGCTTCTTTTGCTTAGTAATAGGTATTTTAGCTTCCCCAGATCTTTTCATGGCTTGGTAGGTCATTTCTTTTTAGCCATGAATAATATTTCATTGTGTGGATGTACCAGAGTTTATTGATCCATCCACCTACTGAAGGATATCTTGGTTCCTTCCAAATGATGGCAATTATAAAGCTGCTATGAACATCTGGCACAGGTTTTTGTGTAGACATAAGATTTCAACCCCTTTAGGTAAATAGCAAGGAATAAGATTGCTGCATCCTAAGTATGTTTGGCTTTGTAAAAAACCACCAAACTGGCCTCCAAAGTGGCTATCCCATTTTGTATTCCCACCAGAAATAAGAGTTCCTGTTGCTTCACATCACTTACCTCTTTTAATGCCTGATATAATTTGCTTATAGTCAGCTGACCGATGGAAATGTACTAAGTGACTTGGAACATGAAGTTTCTTTCTCAGAGGCCTGAGCCTCAGAATACCTGAGGGAAGGAGAACTCTTTTCTGTTTCTTGTGTATTTGGCTAATTTTCAGAGTTGGACATTGCCTGTCAAAGCAGCTTTCACAGGGTTCTGGCCATAAGCACAGGTCCTCCCGAGTTCCCTCCCCGCATTTTCATTGAGAGAAATCCCCTTCCCCACTACTGTTCCTAGAAGAAGTTGAACAGCATCATTGTTAAAGATTTTTCTCTCAGGCTTTTAAAATAGCCCAATCTCTAGTCTGAGAGCTAAGTTGAGATCTAGATAAAATTAGAAAGTCCTGAAACCTGGATGGCAATACACTTCATTTCTGTGACTCTTTTCTTATGCAGCTGAGATCAGGAACAGGCATAAGACAACTTTATTGCCCCCCATTATATGTTCGAATTTACCACCTGGATGAATCCTTGGTCAGGGATCATGCTCAGATAATTCCAAAATCTCCCCATCACTCTCCATTCCCCAAACAATCTCAAAGCAAGGAATTAAAATCTCCATTCCAGTGCAAGAATCAAAACTCCAAATTCTTACCTGATAGCAGAGTTTCTCAGCCCCCAGCCTGGTACTGCTTTGAGCCTTTTCATTTTTCTGAATCCCGTGAAAAGGGAAGGGAGTCCTGCGGACTACTCGGTTTACCAGTCCTCATTAGCTCATTTATCCCTCTAGGCCCAGGACCAGAGGGTAGCAAGCAGGTGAAAAATGCACAGTCTCACATTGTTGTTACTCCTATAATTTGGCATAAGGACCCCGCGTACTTCGAGGTTGTTCAAAACCGTCTCTTTCTCTTGGAGGCATTTTTTTTCTAGTGACATGCTTTTGTCTGCTTCTCAGAAATTCCCCTCTAGTAATCTCCAACTGCCCTGTAGAGAGATATTTCTCTTCATTCAGTCTCATAGGATTCCCTCTCTCAGGCTCTGGATTCAGACCATAGGAGTTGGAGTCACTAATTATGAGAAAATTACCCAAACCTCTGTGCCTCAGTTTTCCCACCCTCAAAACAGGATGATTGATCTCATAGGGCTCTGAGAAGAATTTAATAGAATTATCAATGTAAAGTGTCAAGATTAGAGCTCAGTATATAATAAGGTCTAGTTATAAATGTTATTGTTAGTATAGTACCTGTAGTTTGAAGACAGTTTCTAGAAGATAATTACCAAAGACACAAATTCAACATCAAAGAAGGTAGTGAAGAAGGGATGTTTCTAGAGAAATAAGTATGTTCTCTTTTTATATTTATTTAGTTGAGAGAGAGAGCACACTTGAGCACATGAGCAGGGCAAAGAGGGAAAGAATTTTCAAGCACTCTCAAGTGGGGCTAAATCTCACAACCCTAAGACCACGACCTAAGCTGAAATTAAGAGTATAGTGCTCAACCAACAGCCACCAAGGCTCCTCAAGAAGTATGTTCTAAAGTTATATGTGATGTCAAGGTGAAGTAGAAAAACCCTGGGTTCACCTTCAGGAGCCCTGGGTTCTAGTTCTGGATCTGCTACGCACTACTGTGTTCTTAAAAATGTAACAGAACCTCTCTGTTCTGCACCTCAACTTCTTTGCTAAATTTAGATTAAGAAACATGGTCTAAGTTCATCTCTTAATTTTGCTAGTTTGATATTGGCCAAATTGTATAATCCTTCGTTTCTTCATCTTTAAAATGGAATTATCAGCCCAGCCCACCAGAATTTTGGTAAAGTTCATGTGAGACACAATGTAAATGAACCCATCATAAACTTTCATTCATTCATTCACTCAGCAAACATTTATTGATCAACACATTCCCACATGCTATGAAACTATCAACTATTGCTAACATCACCATGAAGGAACTAGGTAATCTAGTCCTAAAATTCTTGGAATCAAATTGTAAAAAAAAAAAAAAAGAAAGAAACCCTTCCCTTTGCCCATGGCTTGTTTGTACCTGCTAGCATAGAGAAACAACTCAGGCAGTTCTGTCCAATAGAACATGCTGTGGTGATGAAAACATTCTGTCTGCACTAACCATTATGGCAGCCACCAGTCACATGTGACTATTGAGTACTTCAAATGCAGCTGGTGCTAACGAGGAGCTGAACGTATTTGATTTTAAATAACTTACACTTAAGTAGCCACACTTGGCTAGTGGCTGCCATATTAGATAGCACAGAATTCTAGGACCCTAAGCGAGGGGTGGTGCAGGAAGAAAAGAGAAATGCAGGCCATGGAGTCCAATTTAAGAGATATATTTGCCACTTGGTGAGAGAGTATCTTTGACTGCAGATATTTGGTTTTATAGTTTTTTAATATTGCACCCTGGATAATCATGATTTGTCTGGATGAGACTCCAGCTTGTATTGCAAAGACTTGCCACTGCCTTCCCCTGCAAATGGAGTGGGGGAAATACTCAAGCTCTCTGTTTTTACAGAGTATAATTATGTGTGCTTCATGAACTGTGAAGAATCAAGAATGTATTAGAAATTTTTTACTCATTTGTCCTTAAAATAGGCATAATTTTAGAGGAACTAAATGCCAACAAATGTATTTCCTCCTAAATGCGCTATTGATGAGGATATAATAATGAATGATTTTGAAAACATATTCAGTATGTCTAATTCTGTGGATTCTGTAAATCAGACATTGCTGAATGGTGTTGGGGGTAGGTAGGCTTACACATTCATGCATTGAGCAGAAGTTTGGCATGTCTTGATGAAAACACATACTCTGAAATGCCTGTATGGTAAAGGAGTGATAGACTCCAAGTTCATTCTCATGCCAGGCCTGGGCTTTTCCCCACTTCTACAAAATGGGTAAATTTTCCCATATCTGTTAAAATTAGATAGATAGGAGAGACAATGCATATATACAACAACCTCTTGTGTTTATTCTCTACTATTCACATAGAAACTTCTGTGACCTGAAGTGTCAGTTTTTCCCCATACCAACCAATTCTCTGATACCAGCTGGGTGTTCTACAATTCAGTTCAGTTCTAATACGATCTACCTAAAGTTAGGAAGACCCCAGAGGTTATAAGACCACCACCACATGCTACTCATAAGTCCCAGTTTGTCATCTGTACCTCTGACCAGCCAGCTACAAATTGGGGTTCCTGCAACCTCCCTCCTTGGGCTTAATAATTTGCTAGAATGGCTCACAGAACTCAGCTAAACACTTATGTTTACTGGTTTACGATAAAGGATATAATAAAGGCTAGAGATGAACAGCCAGATGGAGAGACACATACATCTTAAAGAGAGTGCAGGAGCTTCTGTGCCTGTGGAGGTGGGGCATGCCACCCTGCCACTCACATGGATGTGTTTACCAATTCAGAAGGTCTCCAAATTCCATACTTGGGGGATTTATGAGGCATCAACGCATGTGCAAAATCAATTTAAAAAGTCAGTTTCCAGTCCCTCTCCCCTCTTCAGAGAATGGGATTGGGACTGAACGTTCCAAGCTTCTTATTATAGGTTGGTCTTTCTGGTGAACAGCCCCCATCTAGGAGCCCACCAGGAGTCACCTGGTTAGAAGAAAAGATACTCTGATCACTCAGGAAATTGCAAGGATTTTAGGAGCTCTGTGTCAAGAACTGGGAATGGAGATCAGTATATGTGTTTCTTGTTATTTCGCTGTGTGACTGAGTACTTGAGATCTGCTTAGGTATGAAACCTGCTCCAGTCATTTATTGCCTGTGTGACTTTGGGCAAATTCCTTAACTTCTGTGTGCTTCAATCTGTTCTCTAAAGTAAGGACATTAGTGCCTAATTCTCAGGGTTATTGCAAGAATTTAAATACTTAATATGCATAAAGCATTCAGATCAGTGCCTGGTGCAAAGTGAGTCAAGGAATGCTAACTAATTCATTGTGATTAAGAACTTTACAAGACCAAAAGTAAAAAAAGAAAATATAGACAGTTTAATATGGAAGTATAGCTCATATGTATTTCATCAGCTCAGAATGATAGAAAAACAGCCGGGGCAGAATCATAGAATTTGGGTTTCTGTTCCATTCTGGAAATTGATCTTGGAACTGTGAAACTTTTGTACAACTTCACATGTTCTCAATCAGATCTAAAAAGGAGAACCTACCAACATGTGGACAGATGGTAAACAGAGTCTACAGCAGGACAATCTGACTCAATCTCCCCACATTCCAGAACGAACAAAGAAAAAGCAAAACGAATATGACAGAACCAAAAAAGAGACATTTTGTTGAATACAAGCATACTTCAGAACGTGATCAATTCTATGACACAGAAGAAAACACTTGGCATCTTTGAAAGGATGCAAGAAGAGCTTCTGTGATATGACAAGTCTTGTGAAAAAAATAGACTGACATAAAAAGCCTATAGGACAAATGCAAAGTTAGCAAGCTGGCAGTGGAAAAGGGACTGGGCTTATAGTGGAAGCACATGGTGGAACTGACATTGTGCAGACCAAGTTAAGAACTTTCCAGAACATAGGAGGATACAAAAAGGGCAAAATGATGAGAGGTCATCAGTAGGATGGACAGTGGAGGATAAGGGGAGAACATCTCCAGTAGGTATTCCTGGGGAGGGAAGCAGGACATGTAAAGGAAAGTAATAAAGACTCAACTGGAAAAAATAAGTGCTCCTGAAGAAGGACCAGGGATGGGAGATGTTACCGAGTCTGTACATGGAGAGGTTTTACCCCATTCCAGACAAAATAAACAGAAAACCAGCAGCACAAGATGTCTATGAGCCTTCTTCTGTGGTACTTGATGCCGGAAGAGTATAGAGAAATATCTAGAGTTTTTTGGATATATATATATATATATATATATCCAAAAAATATATATATATTTAAAATATGCTAACAATGGGAAACTTGATATTCTCTATCTGAGAATTAAGAGTTGGATTAGATGATTTCAAATTCCCATACAGCTCTAATTTTTTTAAGCCTTTGGCCCCCTTCACCCTTCATTTATTCCACCCATCCCCATTCCACTTCTCTGGCAACCACTGATCTATTCTTTGTATCTATGAGCTTGACTGTTTTTTGTTTTTGTTTTTGTTTGATTCCACATATAAAAGAGATCATGTGGTATTTGTTAGTCTCGGTCTGACTTATTTCACCTAGCATAACACCCTTAAAGTCCATCCATGTTGTCACAAATGGCAAGATCTCATTCCTCTTTATGGCTGAATAACATTCCATTGTGTATGTATACTACATCTTAATTATCCATCCATCAGTGGACACTTAGGTTATTGCCTTGGTTATTGTAAATAATGCTGCTATGAACATGGTAGTACATATATCTTTTCAAGTTAGTGTTTGGTTTATTGTGGCTTTTTTTTTGATAAATAGAATTGCTAGATTACATTATAGTTCTATTTTTAATTTTTTGAGGAAATTCCATACTGTTTTCCACAATGGCTGCACCAATCTATATTCCCACAAACAGTGCATTAGGATTCTCTTTTCTCCACATCCTCAAACTTGCTATTTCTTGCCTTTTTGACAGTTACCATTCTAACAGGTGTGAGGTGATATCTCGTAGTTTCAATTTGCATTTCCCTGGTAATGATGTGTAATATCTTTTTATGTACCTGTTGACCATCTGTATGTCTTCTTTGGGAAAATGCCTATTTAGATCTTCCCATTTTTAAATGGATTCTTGGTGTTTTTTGTTGTTGTTGTTGTTGAGTTGTATGAGTTTTATATATATATATTTTGAATATTAGCCCCTTATAAGATATGTGATTTGCAAATATTTTCTCCCATCAAGTTGCCTTTTTATTTTGTTGATGGTTTCTTTCACTGTGCAGCTTTTTATTTGATGAAGCCCCACTTGTTTATTTTTGCTTTTGTTGCTTTTACTCTTGGTGTCAGAGTCACAAAAAATTATCATTAAGACCAATGTCAGGGGGGTTACTTCCTATATTTGCTTCTAGGAGTTTTATTGTTTCAGATCTTATGTTCAAGTGTTTAGTCTATTTTGAGTTAATTTTTGTGTATGTTGCAAAATACCGGTCTAGTTTCATTCTTTTGTGGCTGTCCAGTTTTCCCAACACCATTTATCGAAGAGATTATCCTTTTCCCATTGTATATTCTTGGCTCTTTTGATATAAATTAATGGCTATAAATGCATGGTTTTGTTTCCGGAACATCTATTCTGTTCCATTAATCTATGTGTCTATTTTTATGCCAATACATTACTGTTTTGATTACTATAGTTTTGTAAGAGAGGTTGAAATCAGGGAGTGTGATCCCTCCAGCTTGGTTCTTCTCTCTCAAGATTGTTTTCGTTATTCAGGGCTCTGTGTGTGTGTGTGTGTGTGTGGTTTCATAAAAATTTTAGAGTGGTTCTGTTTCTGTGAAAAAGCCATTGAAATTTTGATAAGGATTGCATTGAATGTGTAGATTGCTTTGGGTAGCATGGACACCTTAATATTAATTCTTCTAGTTTTTGACCAAGGAATATCTTTCCATTTATTTGTGTTTATTCAGTTTCTTTCTTAATGTCTTACACTTTTCAGTATACAGTTCTTTCACCTCTTGGCTAAATTTTTTCCTAGGTATTTTATTCTTTTTCATGCAGTTGCAGTGGGGCTGTTTTCTTAGTTTCTCTTTCTGATAGTTTGTTGTTAGTGTATAGAAACACAACAGATTTTTGTGTTTTGATTTTGTAATCCTGCCACATTACTGAATTCATTTATTAATTCTAACAGTTTTTTTGATGAAGTCTTTAGGATTTTCTATATATTATATCACATCATCAAATAGTGACCATTTTACTTCTTCCTTTCCAGTTTGGATGCCTTTATTTCCTTTTTCTTGCCCAATTGCTCTGGCTAGGACTTCATATGATGTTAAATAAAAGTGGCCAGAGTGGGCCTCATTGTCTTGTTCCTGATCTTAGAGGAAAAGCTTTCAACTTTTCACCTTTGAGCAGTCAGGCCATCTGCTTTGCTTGGGGCATGGTTCTCAGAGTATGCTTCCTGGAGTAACACTGCGGAATATTCTTAAGCTTCACCTCAAACCTGCAGAATCAGAAACTCTAGGGAAGTGGGGCTTGTTTTAGTGAGCCCTCAAGATGATATTGATGGACTGCTGAAGTTTGAGAATGAGTAGCCTAGCGAATGCTCTGGAGAATAAAGGACTAACATCCTGTTTATGCTTTTAGGAATGTCAGCTCTTTCACTTATGCCTTGTCAAGGACAAATTCCTGTAAGTTCTTTGAAGGTTAAATTTCTGTAAGTTTTATCATCATTGTGTATTTGTCATATTTATCCCATGCATTGCTGCAAATAGGATTTACGATGACTTGAAAAAGCCAGTCATCTTCAGTGGGTGAGGTTTTTGTTCTCTTTCTGTTATACCTAGGATACTTTTGCAGAAGAGATGTGATTTAGAGGAGAGACAGTGGAGGGCCCTACCCCCTCCTCCATTCTCCCTACCTTCCTTTTTATCACCCCCTGTCCCAACCCCCCGCCATCCCCGCCAGGTCAGCCTTGCTTGTATTAATTAAGAGTCAACAAACACCATGTTGGAGAAAGTTGGATAAAGTACAAAGCCAATGATTTACAGAATTAAAAAGTGACTCTAAGGCCTGAAGAGGTCATGCACAAGGTCACATGGTTCATGGATAGCAGCCAGAACCAGCTGCTCAGATTCCTGATTTTATGCTAGTCCGGTAGACTCCAACAAGCCAAATAAAAAGTATGAGCTCTCTTCACACAAAACAAAGAAACTTGACTAAAACAAGGTAAATCTGACCTGCTCTCATTTTCATTAAGGTTCCACACTGTGAGGAAAATCAGTTAGCAAAATGTAAGGATCAGGTTACTGGCTTTAATGCCAGGACAGAATGAAATCGAAATTTATCTGAGGTGTGTCCAGAGCAATGGTAGGCATGAGAAATCTTTGCAGTTCTGTAGAAATGAAAATCTGTTGAAGGCAAAGGTAAGAATTTTAGAAAATAAGATCACTGGGGTAGATGAGTTGTATGAAGCCAGTAGCTTGGGTGGGGGTGCATCAGGGAATGGGGAGGAGTTGTACGTACATAGGGGAGGACTATGGGAAAGGGGTAACTTGAAGAAAAATGTGAAAATCCAAATGCTGAATTATAAAGCTAATCCAAGGAGTTCTTGAAATTTATTTACAGAAATAAAAATATACAAGAAAAAGGGGCGCCTGGGTGGCTCAGTCGTTAAGCGTCTGCCTTCGGCTCAGGTCATGGTCCCAGGGTCCTGGGGTTGAGCCCCGCATCGGGCTCCCTGCTCAGTGGGAAGCCTGCTTCTCCCTCTCCCACTCCCCCTGCTTGTGTTCCCTCTCTCGCTGTGTCTCTCTCTGTCAAATAAATAAATAAAATCTTTAAAAATATATATACAAGAAAAGGATTCACCTTGGCAAAGGGAACAAGCTAAAGAATGGAGAATAGGGATTTCCTTTTCTTTAGCCCAGAGAAGATAAAAATGATGATGATTTTAACAGGAAGGTGTACAGAGTTACAGTGTAGGCAGGGCAAGGAGGGGGCTGGTGAACATGATCCAGTGAAGTGGTAGAAAATGTAGAAATTTGTCACCATGATCTGACACATAAAAAGTGTGCACACAAAAAAAGTGGGGCTCTTAAAATAACCAAGAGGGTATTTTCTCTTGCTTGCTTGCTTGCTTGCTTTTATCTTTCTTTCTTTCTCTGTCTTGGTGAGACAGAATGAGGTTATCCTAGCAGTAAATATATTTTAGGAATTGATGAATTCAAATAATTGGCATCAGTATCTAGAGTCAGACCACCTAAGAGGGGCCACAACCCAGTCAACTTTAGTTTTCACAGACAAGGTTAAGGGAAATTTTTTTCCATTTTTAAAAACTTGGTTGAGGATTTTTTTTAAATGCCTTTCTTTTGTCATCTGTTTTCATTTCCCTGTTCCTTAAGTAGAAAGAGAGAATGCGTGTGTGTCTGTGTGTGTGAGTCCATGTGTGAGCAGTTCTTCAAAGGTCTAACTCCCTCCTGCCCAAGGCACTCTCTTAAATACCAACCATGCCATCTTGTGGCAAGCTGACATTTGTGCACCAGGCTTAAATTTCACTTTGAAAAATGAACATCATGTTTGAAAAAAAAAAAAGCAATATCCTGATTTCTCATTACCTTCAGTCATTAAATAAAATATTAATTCTTTTTTTTTTAAGATTTTATTTATTTGAGAGAGAGAGAGTGAGAGAGCACAAGAGGGGGGAGCGGGAGAGGGAGAAGCAGACTCCCCGCTGAGCAGGGAGCCCGATGTGAAACTTGATCCCGGGACTCCAGGATCATGACCTGAGCCGAAGGCAGTCGCTTAACCAACTGAGCCACCCAGGTGCCCTAAAATATTAATTCTGAAGCCATGAGTTTAAATTAGAATACATTAGCTAGATGCTTGTTATAAAATATTTGCTGTGAAATGAGGGACAATTAAAAATTTAATATACACAAAACCCTTTACCAGAATCTTCCACACAAAACTCGAGAATTGGATCAGTGATTACAGTTGTAAAGACTTTTTTTCGCTGAAACTAAAGTAGGTCCTCCTCATCCTTCTCTACTTCAGCCCCTTAGCCATTTCCCTCAGATTATTTATTACAACTTTCTGTTATTTTATTTGCTTTTTTCCTCCAGAAATACTCTTAGAATGCAGTAAATTTCATGAGATTAAGGATTGCTTTTGTGTTTTTCACCTTCGTATGCCCAGTGCTTAGTATTATTCCTGTCACATAATAGATACTCAATAAATATTAGTCAAGTGAGTTTCGTTGAATTAAAAATACTTCATAAATAAAATACACTCAAATTTTAAAAAAGTTATATGAACACATATAAATTAGAAAAATCCCTCTGACTGAAGTGAACTAACATTGTTCACGGAATTCTGTCACACTGGTTCTGATATATATCTCTCATATTTTCAAAAGCCGCAGTGTTTGGGGACATGCTGCCCACAGTAAAACTGCTAGAATGCATACATTCTTCGGTGATAGGTCATTAGTAATGAAAAGCCCCCTTACTTAGGCTGAGATCCTAGCAGTAAACTGGTGCCTTTCAGAATCAACAATCAACTCAAAGAACAGCTGGGAAAGTCACATCTTGATGTTTTCCAGATTTCACTGGGTTATCAAGTGACATGTAAGTAATTGATTTAAGCCCCAACATGGGTAGCATCATAACTTAGTTTGTGGATGTCAGTGCACTGGAAGCAACGTGCTAGGGCTCTGCTTTCTTAGATATAAACTTAATCATGTCACATCAAATATTCATTTTAAATCCTAGTACACATCTGTACTTTGACTTCTGACAAATGCCAAGTGTTTCCCAACACACACATTCTTGTCATGGGTAAAAGGTATTCAAACACCAGCAGAAGAAATCGTGGAAAGGTAGAAAGCTGAATTGCACATGGTTTTGAATTTGACACTGTGTAGATTTTGTGTGCACTTGTCTTCATTCAATTTAGAGAGTAAGCATGTGGGTTCCTAAAAGTTCATCAAGGGACATTATTCACTTCATTGCAGGAACTGTCCCATAGGAAATGGGATGTGGGTGAAATAATGATCATAATAAGTCAAAGTCCTAGTCTTATTTGGGGGAGAGGATGTGTTCTGGTTGGCTCTTCTTTCTTCCGCCACCCCCTCAACCCTCACCAGAGATGCCGGTAAACCATGGAGTGAGTGTGGAAGTGGGGCTCTACCGGCTGAAGTGTTTTTTATTGACAGCAATAGGAATCAAAATTTAATGTGTACTGAAATCACTGCAAAACTTGCTAAAATACAGAGTCCTAGGCCCAGCCCCTTCTACCTCTATCGATGTGTAGAAGCCAGGAATCTGGTTATCAGGTGAGGCATAGAACCACTCTAGGACACCTCAAATTACTACTTTCAACCCTGTAAGTGTGGGGACTCTTTTTTTTCACCACTGTATTCCAAGTGCCCCTGGCACATGGTTGGTATGTAATAAGCAACATGTAGGGTGGGACAGTGGGTGGGTGGAATGATGAATGAAACAATGAATGTGTAGATTTAGGTACTCAGAGTAATTAAGAGTAAAATTTCCAAGGTCCACAGATTCTTTGAATTTATCCTTAAATTTCTGATACATCGTATGTTGCATTTGCCCCTGATTTTGTGTGACCTTTATTTAAATACCATCTCCCTTTGACAACAGAATAATTTTGTCACTTGGGATTAAAAGTGATATCTTTTGCAAAATGGCAAACCATCTTGACATTTCATTACAAACCTTTTAACAAATTTCTGTTCTCATTCAAAACTGTTCTTCTAAGTGGAACAGAGACCACAACCCCCATCAGTAGTTTTACAAAAACAAAATGCTTCTTTGCAGGGAGAATACAATCAGAGGGGCCACAGGGAGTGGCTAGGAGTGAGGAGAGCTGGATTCCACGTGGATCTCCTCTGCTAATCTGACCTGTGACCTGGAGCTGCCTGAGACCCAGTTTCCTCTTCTGTAAAGTGCGAGATTTAAGCGGATGGTCTCTAATGCCCTTTGGGTAATACATATTACTTAGTATCACTTTGTAGCTTTGAAATTCCTCATCCCTGGGTGCAAAAAAATAGACTTTCCTGAAGGCCTCCACTGATTACATTGTGGGAAGCAGAATAATGGCTCCCCCAAAGATGTTCATGTTTTAAATCCCCATACCTGTGAATATGCTATCTTACATGGGAAAAAGGGACTTTGCAAATGTGATTAGGTTACCACCTTGAGAGAGGGAGATTATCGTGCTCATCCAGGTGCACAGGATCTAATCACAAGTCTTCAAAAGCTGAGAACCTGTCCTGGCTGTGAAGAGAGAGAGATGTGACTGTGGAAAGGGGGTCAGAGAGGAGGACATTGGTGGCTTTAAAACTGGAGGATGGGAGCATGAGCCAAGGAATGTGTGCAGCCTCCAGAAGCTGGAAAAGACAAGGTATCAAATTCTCCAGAGTTTCTGGAAAGGAATGCAGCCCTGCTAACACCTTGATTTCAGCCCAGTCAGACCTGAGTCGAGCTTTTGACTTGAACTGTAAGATAATATATTATTTAAACTGCCAAGTTTGTGGTAATTTATTATGGCAACAGTAGAAACCAAAAATGCCCTAAACATACAAGTCATATTCTAAAGCCTGGCCCTTTGCATAGCCCATTGATGGAGCAAACCAGGGCCTCCTGTAAGTGAATCCTTGAGGGTCATTAAGCCTGGGCCTCAGACTGGGCACATACTTGGTATCCTTAGCAATTCTAATTTAAGAATCCTCAAAATTAGAATTTTTGACACTGATCTCCAAACAATCCCTTTGAAAAGTGAAATATATACATATATATATATATATATATATATATATATATATATATATACACATATACACACACACACACACACATCACATATCCTATATATGTGTGTGTATAAATACATTCAGTCAGATATATTTAGGTTAATTTTCCCACACCCCTAGAAAAACCACTGGATTTTATACTGGATGACCTATATAAAAACTGAATTGATAACTTGTAACAAATGGCACTCAGGTGAAGCCAGTTGCAATGGGCATGCCCAGTGTAAATAATAAAAGGACATTCTGAGGCAAGTAGCTCTGAATCATGCAGCTCTGAATCAGAGAGGTAGGTAGTTTGGGTCTGAGAAACTTGGAGGCTACAAGCAGCATTTTTTTTTAAAGATTTTATTTATTTATTTGAGAGAGAGAATGAGATAGAGAGAGCATGAGAGTGGGGAGGGTCAGAGGGAGAAGCAGACTCCCCGCTGAGCAGGGAGCCCGATGCGGGACTCGATCCCGGGACTCCAGGATCATGACCTGAGCCGAAGGCAGTCGCTTAACCAACTGAGCCACCCAGGTGCCCCCAAGCAGCATTTTGATACATGTAAAAGTATAGAATAGAAGGAGACCTTGGAGGTCTCCCAGGCCTCCTCTTAAATTTCACATAACCAAACCAAGACTCAAAGATCAGGAAATGTCCCAAAACTGAAGTATAATGTACCTGAAGTATTATTTCTGCCATAGTAGAAGGTCTTATGACCGAAAGGAATACAGGATTGCAAAGTACACTTAGATCACCGTGTCCTAGAATCTGCATTGCATGAGCCTATCTTGCAAGTCACTTGTCACATCACATTTTGAGGTCTTGCTACTCAAACCAGGAAGCTGATCATGATTTTTGGAGGCAGCAGGTGAAGGGGGAGGCAGCCAGGATATAAGAACAGACACACAAGCTAACAACTCACGCTGGCTACAAATAGGCACATACATCTCAAAATAATAAGTAGAATCTCTAAAGTGGTCTGCAATCTACCTTGACCTAAATTATCTGGATAATTTGCATATTATCACTGGTTTGATTCCATAACAAACATAAATGGGCACCATCTAGAATGTTAGAGGTGGAAGAAACCTTAGGAGCATCTAATTTATCCCCAGAGTTGTACAAATGGAAACAGGACCAAGAGGTTAAGGGATACATCCCAGTGGCAGAGCCCAGGATTTCAGCCCCATTTGTCAACTCCCAGGCACTTGCTCATCCCCTCTGCTCGGTGAAACCTAGATGATGCTTTATTGTGAGGACCCTCAAAGCATCATGAAATGTATGTTTGGTCTCAGCCCCACCTACGACCATTTGCCTGTCAGTCTGAAAGTTGTGCCTCCTGAGTTCAGAATTCATATGCTCTGATAGAGAAGGAAAAAATGGGCTTGTATTCCCAACTTTTTGGTGAATAAATAAAAGACAGTTTACCTGTAGGCTGAGGACACAACTTCTTTAAGGAGACTGGGATGGAAGGCACTGATTATTCACCAGGGCTCTGAAACCCTAATGGCCACAGTGTTTGGGAAAACCAGACTTCACTTCCCTTTCCTCCACCAAGTAGTAACACTATGTTAACAGGCTGTCAGGGACTCCCCAGATATTCAGCTTAATATATTTAACAGTAGATAAAGATGTCCATCCAGAGCCATTAGATAAGCTCAAATTTGATAGTAAACCTAATTCGACAATATTATTCTAGTACTTCAAATCTCAGGCTTTGCTAGGGCAATTACTCACAGCTTTATTCCTGATTTCTCTAATTTACTCTCTGAATGAAAAGGCACACAGGATGCTTACCTGCCAAGTGCTACCGTTCTAGGAAAATTCATTTTATTGTTAATACTTAAGGGATGGGATGATTTCAGATTGGGAGTATCTGCATTCTTTTGGGGTACTGGATACGTGTCCCCCTGCTCATTTCCAATCTCATCCTAGAAATGAAATGCACAGGTAGGAAGAGTTGTGTTAAATGAACACTACCATGGATTATTCATTCGCAAAGATTGATAGTGCCATAAAATACTCCTAACTTTGAAACTGTGAGTAATAAAATGTAATCTTTCTTTGATAGTTCTGAGTGTACTTTAAAATTATGCAGTGTCTTAGAGTCATTGAAGAGAATATTACATTTTATAGATCATAGGACCATAGAACTTCAGAATCGAAAAGGACTTTTTGTGTCATCTGGTTGAGAGTTGACAACTAGGTTTTGTATAGTTGCCAACTACAGTTGATTGGTATGGGTCTGGTATGTCATGCTGAGGCTGGTTATGGGCTCGGTAGACACGTATAATGTGATTGATTGATTAGCAATGTCTGCCATGGGTGGAAGGAAAGAATAATCACTAGTAGGGCACGTATGTGTTATCCTTGTCACTTTAAACATGAGTAGACAAAAATCTAAGCATAGCTCAGAGATTTACCAGAATGAACCAGCTGGCCTATGGTTGAGCAGGATTAGCCACCACTATTTCTGACATGGCATGCTAGCTCTGTAATATCAAATCACAACTTCTACAAAATAGAAAATCAAATAAGAGTTGACTGGGTATCTAAAAACTTCAGCAGAAAAAAAAAAGGCAGAAAATATCTTTGGATGGTGATGTACATTCCCTAGGAAACCGGTGACAATTCACTGAATAATTCAGAGGAATTTGAAGTTAATTTTCCAGGGAGGCACCATGTACTTTAAACTATAATCATGCTTTCAGAATTCATTTTTATACAGTCAATTAATATGTTTTAGCATCTTCTCTATGCAAGGTACTGTATTAGAGCTGTGAGAATAGTAATGAAATAGGGGCAAACCAACTTTGTTTGGTGTTTAGATCCACAGGAAATTCCAAGAAACCAAAGATAGAGAGAATGCTCTGAAGAAAAAGGTAAAGTAAGGAAGATGCTGGCATTTTTTTCCAAAATAAATGCCCAATGAAGATGGGAAAATTTAGGCTTTAAATATTTCAAATCTTTTTTATTGAAGTATGGCACACGTACATCAATTAAAATGCACAGCTCACTGAATTAGCACACAGTGAATGGAGTAATTACATCCATGAAACCATCACCCAGGTCAAGAAATAAAGCATCACTAGCACAGAGGTCTCCCTTGACCTCCTCCCCAATCAGTACACCTTATATCAGCCCCCAAGGATGAAAACTGTCCTGACTTCCCACACTAGCCTGGTTTTGTCAATTCTTGAGCTTTATATAGATAAAATCACATTATATATATTGTTTTATATCTGGCTTTTATTCAACAATATTTTTGTAATAATTATCTGTGTTCTGGAGTAGCTAGAGCTTGTCCATTTTTATCACTGTAAATACCCTTTAGTTTCTTTACGCATTCTATCACTGTAGGATATTTGTGTTGCTTCCAGATTGGAATTATTACGTAAAATGCTTCTATGGACATTCTTGCATGCATTTATCCTGCAAATATACCTAGAATTGTAATTGCTTAGCTATATGGTCTATTTATGGTGACCTTTTTTCAAAGTGGCTAGTAATCAATTTTAATTCATACATATAGTGCTGGAGAGTTTCCAATGCTATACATTCTCATCAACATTTGATATCTTCAGTATATTGAATATAATCAGTCTAGTAGCTATTTCATTAGAGTTTTAATTTGCATTTCCCTAAATCACTAAGGAAGCCTAATACATTCTCATGTTTATTGGGCATTCAAATATCTTTTGTGAAGTACATGTTTAAACCTCTTGCTCCTTTTTCATTTGGATTGCGTTTTTTTTTTTAATTTGTACAAGTTTTTGATAAGGTGGATTATATTTAAAGTAAGAACATGGGGAACCTGGGTGGCTCGGTAGGTTAAGCATCTGCCTTCGGCTCAGGTCATGATCCCAGGGTTCTCAGATGGAGCCCCTGCTCAGTGGGGAGTCTGCCTCTCCCTCTCCCTCTCAAAGAAATAAAATCTTTTTAAAAAAAAGTAAAATAAGAACTTGTGTTCATCAAAAGATACAAGAGGGTTTCTGCCAGGGTTGAGTCAGGTTATATGACCCACCCCAGTTATTTAAAAAGAGAGAGTTTAATGATAAAGAATTATTAACTAGATAGAAAAACTGTTAACTGGATAACTGAATAGGCAAAAATAAAACACTATGGCATCATATAGATAGCAATTGCAGGAAACTGCTAACTCCCTGAAACTGGAAGAACAAAGGGAATGGATGACATTATTAAACTCAGAGCCTGGCGAAGTCAGCTGGTACTGGAGTCTCTGAGAGGGATGCCTTAAGGCTCTTCTGTAAGTGCTGGAAAAACTACAAACTGGATTTGATTGTCCCTGTGGGAACAAACCGACGCTGCTGCAATGAAGCATGGCTAGCACAGAGCCTTAGGAACTGGAAGCCGGCAGGAAGGGGCAAGTCCCCTCCTCCAGCCTTGAGGTATCCCATGAGCACCCCTACTGGCAGCTGTCGAAGCTGACCCCTGGTTTGCAGTGTTCAAGCCCCAACATCACAAAGCCAAATAGAGAATTATGGGGTTGTTGCTGAGAGGCAATAGCTTGATACCTAGCCAGAGAACAGAAGAACAAACAAAAGAGCGAGGGAAGATGTATATGCAACAGTGGGCATGGGTGTAGGTTTGCGTGATGCCTAGAAGTTAATAACAGCTATAACCTCAAAGGTGCTTTCCATGTGCCAGCTTGTTTTAAGGCTTCACCACATTATCATATCTCCCCTCGCAACAGCCTTTTACATGAGAACTCTCACTGTTCCCACTTGAAAGATGAGGAAATAAAGGCAGGAGAGTTTACATAACCTGCACAAAGACACACCGCCGGGAGGTGCCCGATAGAGTAGGTAACAATTCAGATTAATCTAATTCGTTTTTATCTTCACACTCAAATTCAAAAATAAAGAGGATTTACTGTTAAAAAAAAGCTATAAAAGATTATGGTAAATGAAACATGAAAATTAATAGCAGGTCTCCTGACTGAAGGGAACTTTTACAGTAATCAATATTTTCTGGTCATATTAGCTCATAAAAATATGGCAGATGGCATCAATATCTTTCCTTACCTTCTACTATATTTTCCTCTAGTTGGTCTATTTAGGAATCCTTGTCACTGTGGTGAAAAACCACAGATTCTACTGATGGGGTTGTTTAAAATTACATTTACTGACAGTTGCTTTGATTTCTGTACTTTGTTCTGACAGATGATAATTGTTTTTGGGTGAGGACAGTCCTTTCTCTCCTCTAAAATCAAAACTCAGACCTAAGCTGCTCTCAAAGCCATCACCAATAGGACAACTCTCTCATGCTGGCTGCACACAATTGTTTGGATGCATTTGAACCACTTACGTAGAGGGAACCACCATTTTGCTTTCCTCACTCACAGACACTGCCTCAGTATGCTGATCTGCTGGAGATTTGGAGACAAATATATGAACTCATGTATTCATGTATTCTCAGCCTGAAGTGTACAGTCAGCTGCAAATCTGACTTCCTGGGAAAGACAAACCAGCATGGCAGTCTTGTGGAATTAGAGGTGGGAGCTAACATGTATGGGGCATCCTCCGGGTCTCAGGCACTGTGGTAGGTACGGCAACTGCCTCCTAACTGGTATCTGCTCATCCATCCCCCCAACTCAACTGATCCTCCACCCTGCAGCCAAATGCCAAATGCAAAACTGAGCACATGACTCATTGTTATGGGGGAGATTAAAATTCTTCACTCTGTGCACCACGCACTGCTTTCCCTGGAGCCTGACTTCAGCCAATTTCACCTTCACCCCCTGACCCTTATCCCACTAGGTCCCTTCTGCCCCAGGGCTCTTGCATATGGTGTTCTGGCTTTTTCTCTCCTGTGCTCCACATACACCCCTTTCCCATAGCTGACTCTTACTAATGCTTCAGATATCATTTCCTGAGCGAAGCTTCTTTGACTTCCCTTTCCAGACAGGTGAGGTCCTCCAGTTAGAGGCTCACAGCCCCCTGTACTTTCTCTTTATGGTGTCTATCATTTATGATATATGTTCGCATGTCTATGTGAACTTTGTCTAGACTATAGGTTCTAGGAGAGGATGGTCATGCCTGCATTGCTCACCATCGTGTGTCCACAGTGCCTAACACTGCACTGGAACATGGTCACCATTCGAGAAGGAGTCATTAACATCCATGATCACAGCTGGTAGGGTACATCGAGCAACCTGTTTATTCTGCCTCTGGTCTGAACTGTTCCCTCCACAAAGGCCAGGGCACATTCATATTCTCATGTCAGCTGCATTCATTTATTTATCTATGTGGGTGGGCTAGACTTGGTTGTCACTCTTCTGACAGCAACACACATGAGGCCGTGAGGGTCACTGCATGAGCAGTTGACTGTGAAGTTCTAAGGTGGAGCCTGCAGATGTTCATTTTGGCAAGTGCTCCAGGTGTCCTGGGCCCACCTTGAGTGGCACTGCCTTGGCCCCTCACCCCCTCACCCTACTCCCTCCTTACCCCCAAACCAACCTGACCTCAGAAAGCTCTTCTCCGCTTCAAGACCTCTGTATCTTCACCTTGGGCCCTGCATTCATTTCCTTTCCCCACTGTAGCAAATTCCCACAAGCTCCAGGTCCTAAAATGACACAAGTACAACTATCTTACCACTCTGGAGGTCAGAAGTCCAGAGTCCGTCTCTGGGCTGAAATCAAAGTGTTGAAAGGACTGTGTTCCTTCTGGAGGCTCAAGGGGAGAATTTGTTTCCTTGCCTTCCCCAGCTTTTGGAAGCCACTCCGTGCATGGGCTCCCACCTCACTGGTCCTCTGCTTCTGTTGTGATGTCTCCTTCTCTGACTCCCACCCTGTGCATTCTTCTTATAAGGACCCAGAGTGATTCCATTGAGTTGCCCAGGAAGTCAGGATAATTTTCCATCCCAAGATCCTTAATTGAACACACCTGCAAAGTCCCTTTTGCTATGTAATATATTTACAGGTTCCAGGGGTAGGATGTGGACATCTTTGGAGGATTATTATGCAGCCTAGTACACACCCCAATCCCCACCCCATTGTTCTTCCTTTCTTACTATTTCTAGGGAAGAAATTCCCCCTGTATTTGCCAAAGTTTACACCATAACCTTCCCCCACCACCCCCCACCCCAGCTCTTCACATCCTCCCATGTTGCCTGCCCATCCTATTGTCAAATATTGCCTCTCATTGTCTTCAGCTGTAGTGAGTTCCTTTTGCAGACAGACTAGTCTGGGTTTGAATTCCCAGTTCTGTTACTTCCATGCTGGGAAGGCTTAGTCTCAGAACTTCAACTCTGGTTCCCTTTTAGTAGAGTTACAAATGTCTCCCTTCCGGGTTGATGGAAGGATTAATGGAAATAATGGATAGAAAGTCTCTCTCCCACAGCCTGTCAGGTGGAAAGCATTCAGATAAAGAAACAGTTGCCATTATTATCTTCATTGTTTCCTTCCTATCTTAATCTGGAGTCTGGAGGTCTACACCGCTTTTAAAGATGGTTGAGTCCTCTCTGTAAGCCATCACTCCAGTAGCGCATTCCATGACCGGACAGATGCAGGCTCGCCTTTTCTATCTGCCGCATTGTTTTATAAGCTGGATTCAGTCCAACAGTTGTTTACGAAGCCCCTCTTCTCCCCTGGGCTGTTTGCTGCGTGTACACAGGTGAGTATGGCACGGTCTCTGCCCTCGGCAGGCATTCCTCAGAGTTGGGCAATGGAATGCATAAAAATAAAATGTCAAAGTGAAGTGACAAATGCCATAGCCGCTTGGAGACATCAGAACAGATTTCTGGATGAAGGGATACTTGAGCTGAGTGAAGTAGGAAATACTTTTTGCAGGAAAAGGGTTATTGCTCTTTGTATTCATCACTTATATCACTGCCCAAGGCAAGGGGCCAAACTCTATCATCAGCAAGATTTATGCTTGAGTGTTTCAAAATAATAAAAGCTTCACCATTCTGTTCTTTCAAGCCCCAGCCGGGCACAGAGGGAACTTGTGGTGTGGGCCTGTTTAATCCCAGGATGCCCTGCTTTTCCAGGGAGAGGTGTGAAATAAATTTAAAGCAGCACTATCAGCTTGCTTGCTTGGAATGTGGTGGCTGCCCAAGCATCTTCAGCCAGCACTGAGAGACTCCTGCCAACAGGAACATGGCCATGTGATAAAGTATCAAGAACATCAGGCTGGGCTATAAATCAGTGGCTGTCTGACTTTTTAGATCTTGACTCATTACAACAGAGCGAAAAATCTACCTCCACACATCCTGTGCATGCCAGCTTTCTAAAGCAAAAGAATTCTGTGATGGCTAAGTATTGAAGTGAGCACGTAACAGTAAAATCTCTGAAAATGCATGTCACCAACCCAGTGATAAACAAAAGCAAATCCCAACACAATTTCTCAACTAAATTAATGCAATAAAAAGAGGAACAATCCAAAACCAAACCAACTGAAAGTAGCACTGATGCTATACATTTAACACAGCACCCTTCCAGAAAGTCGTGGGAGTCTCTTCGCTGCATGCTTGCATGTTCTCAGCAGAAGCTTTGCGATATTGCCAAAGCATTGGGTGGCTTCCAGACTTACTGATAGAATATAAAATGGAATTCTTTAGCAAACTTTAATAATGCCTTAACTTAAATTTTTGAAAACCAAGTTTTAGTTGTCTGTATTTTTTAACTTTATTAATAAACAGTCCTTAGCTGTGCACCAAAGTGAAAATCTATGGGCTTGTGTCTACTACCTGCAAACAAACAAACAAGCAAAAAGATTTACATTCTCAGATCCATTTATAATCTATCCAGGAAAAGCCTGGTAACCTAGAGTGGACTCAAGTGATACTCAGAGATACTCTACTCCAAGTGACACCAACATGCATTCCTCATCTCCTAGTCCCCTTGATGTGGTTCTCTTTTCGTCTTTCCTGGGGGAAGCTAAGGAGTGTCACACAGCACTGCAAGCAAGAATCTACAAATCTATGGTAAGAGCATGAATTAGGAGGTAGATCCAGGTATTGGAATTCCGGGGACAAAGAGGATAGGTCAAAGGTTAAGGAACACAAGGTGAGCTAAGATCTGTGGAGACTTGAATTTACAGGTTTGTAGAAAATGAAAGTCGGTTGCGACATAGAAAATCATTCATCTTGAACCTTTCACTTCATAGGGAGAAAGGGACTTGAGATCATAAAAAAAAGGAAATGATAGCATGTACCTCTCAAGATAGTTGTAAATTCAATGAAGGGACACATGCAAAGCACGTGGATTTTTGGATCAGAGTAAATGTTTAACAAATGTTTGCTCATTCCTGAATGACAGGACCAGAATAAGTCTTCTCATTTAGAGGAAGTGTTTTGTCAGGCTGCCAGCAATCCCAAGCATACAGGAAATTCATATTAAAACAATGGTAATCTCCAGAGCATGATACTGTCTCCAAGCCCTGGTACACTATGAGGGAGTTCATGTTTCTGTTCGGATAGGCATGAATCTCAGGCACAGTTTACAATTCCATCTAGTAAAGTAATTCTTTTTTTTTTTTAAGACTTTATTTATTTGTTTGACAAGAGAGATATAGTGAAAGAGGGAACACAAGCAGGGGGAGTGGGAGAGGGAGAAGCAGGCTTCCCACCGAGCAGGGAGCCCGATGCAGGGTTCGATCCCAGGACCCTGGGATCATGACCTGAGCTGAAGGCAGATGCTTAACCGACTGAGCCACCCAGGTGCCCCCCCATCTAGTAAAGTAATTCTTTATATGCTATCCTCCCATGGCAGAAAGTTCTGCTATATAGATCTTGCCACATTGTGGTTTATACAATTATTTACGTGTATCTCATCTCAGCTACTCCTGTGACTTCTTTGGAAAAAAAAAAAAACACCTGCTTTTAATTTGTTTTAATTAATGAAAGTAATTACCTATAATTTCATTTACTCATAAATTACTTAGAATTATGACCTATTGAAAAATAGAGGGGCACCTGGGTGGCTCAGTTGGTTAAGTGTCTTCCTTTGGCTCAGGTCATGACCCCAGGGTCCTGGGATTGAGTCCCACATCAGGCTCCTTGCTCAGCGGAGAGTTGGCTTCTCCCTCTGTCCCCACCACCTCCCCCCCCCGCCCCCGTTCATTCTCTCTCTCTCTCTCAAAAATAAATAAATAAAATCTTAAAAAAAATAGAAATGTTTTAGAAGCTGGGGGGGGGGATCCCAATATCCAGAGGCAACCACTCTTTCAGAATATTTCATTATTTAGGCTGTACATTGTTCGTGCTTTTCTTCTGTACACGTCAGGGTTTTCAGTTGAACAGAAACCGACTCTGGCTCACTTAAGCAGATAATATTTTAGTAGGAAGATAACCTATCACTTACAAAATATTGGACATTTTGTTTCTACCTTCCATGTTTTACATAACACTGCCAAGAACATCTTTGTGCACAAATTCTTATCTGTTCTTTGAATTATTTCCATAGAACTGAACTCTAGGAGGAGGGACTAAAGGTGAATCCTTTTAGGTCATGAGATCCCTATTTTGGGGTCCTAAATTTTGATTAAGTTCTTGGATGGCTAGTGTAAGTCTGAAGTAATTTTTATGAAGGAAAATGAGTGATAAACCTCTTTCATGTGCTTTCATGTCTAAGACGCATATAATGTCAGATCTACTGCTCTTTGTCCAAATCATGGCTATTGCTGCAGCCAGATGAAGAGGTCTGATGTCACTTGCAATTCGGATAGTTGGAGGAGGGGCATCCATGTGCAGCCACTACCACACTAACCAACCGCGTGTTGGTGCTGAATGCAACCGTTGAGACAAAGTGGCTGAGGCCCACCTTCTACTCAATCCTTCTCCTCTGAGAAGGTCCCTGCCCTTCTTATAGATAAATGTGCCCCTCCTTCCCCAGCACCCATCATGGTTCACCTGTCATAGAAAAAGCACGCAACGTGGCCCACTGCCCTGGGTACCTTGCTATGGTGTTCACAGGCCTGCCTCCCCCACCTCCTCCTCACACCATAACCCAGCCAAGGACAGAGATTCCATCTGAGTCATCTTTTTCCTCTGCTCGTTCACTACCCTCTTTCTCCCAGGGGAATGTAAGCTCCGTGAGGACAGGCACTTCTGTCTGGATTTTTTCTGGGCGTTTGCTCAGTTCCTGTAACAACACCTGGCCCATGACACAGAATAATAAATACGATGATTAACCTGAGTTGAAGAATAGCCAAGCAATAGAGAGTTGAGAGTCTTAGTGTGATTGTTTTTCTCTCTAAACATGTCAGGATTTGTGTCTCAGCTCTGACCCTGGCTTGCAAAGCATCTTAGCCTTTTTTTTTTTTTTTTTTTTGGTCTTCCTGGCTCTCCAGTTAGCTCCTCTACTGGCACATTATTAGACTCTCTTTTATCCATCTTTCTATTTTTCATTAATTGATAGCCACATTACTCAGGCATCCATTAATTACTTCATATGAGGGATTTTTCCCAATAAACACCTAGGTTATACATTTTCCTTCTGCTTCATAATATGAATGAGGAACTGATCTCAGTTGCAGCTAAGTATACATGTACTAGAATTGGGGAACCCAAATTCAATTCATGCATTTGGAATTATATTTATTCAGACCCTAATTTGATTGGTTTTCCATCTCTCTTCTAATTTCCCTCATAAGTTGCTGGGCTTTCTCACATAGAGATACAATGAAATAGATTATTCTGATGACATCTGAATTTGGTCATTGTCTTGGTATCGTATTTTCAAGCCAGTGGCTTATGAAGTTGTTCAGTTCCAGGCCATTGGATGGCATCACAGCATTTTAGAACATCCAGGGATTGTGGAACTTTGTTCCCCTGCAAGTATAGAAGGCTGAGGACAGTTAAAAGCATCAGCCTCAACCATTCGTTTCCTTCCTTATAGTTGTTTATGCATCCATGCAAAACTTCATTTCAGTGAAGTATTTTGAAACATACATATTTATGAATACATGTGTGAACATATGTGTGTATACAAATATATACATTCATCTATGCATATATATGCACACACAGGAAATCCTCTGATGTAGTTCCACTGTGTGGCAGATGTTACAAAATATGGAACCAAAATACAGAGTATTATTCTTGCTGGCCTCTTGAAGTCAGGCTCGGCCATCGGATTCATGGTGGCCATTGAAATAAGACTAGAGGTGGGGTGTGTCACTTGCAGGCAGAAGCACTGAAGAGGTAGTGCTCGATTCTCCAGAAGCAGGTGCTGATATGGGGGTGCCCTAGATTGAAGCAGCCTACACCGGGGGTCCATCTCCGAGAGTTCCCACACCCAGAGCAGACTTGATTTGAGCAAAAAATACCCTTGCTGTGTTAAGGCACAGAGATTTTGTTACTGTGGCAAAACCTCTTGCTTCCTGGCCATTATAAACCCCTGAATACGAAGCCAAGAGATAAGACATTGAAACGACCCAGCCGTGACCCAAGGTCACCATAGGAAACAAGGCTCTGGGTGGAATCTAGGACTCCCCCCGATCCCTGGCCTTGAGTTTCTCTCCCTGCAGCACTCTGTACTCTTTTGCTTCCTTACTACAGTGGAAACACCCCAATGGAATCAGGAAAAGCGAGAGGGTGAATCATAAAGCAGTTTTGTACACAAGTTTAAAAACATAAATTGTTTTACTATCTTGCAAAATCTTCCCTACTTTACCTGTCCAACCAGAGATGGATGTGATGGCAAGAAGTCTCAGTAAATTGCAACATTAAATATCGTCACAAATAATCATTCTTGCAAATAACATGCCTGAGACTTGAATAGGCTTCGGGGTACCTGAAAATATTACCAAAAGCAGTGAAAGACGTATATAAAGGCATTTTTTCAAATCCCAAATTATTCACCAATATTATTGAAATATGAAAGTGAGTAGTTAATAAAATTGTCAACACTTTGAAAGGGCTATGAAATATCCTTACTACGCCTCATTTTTATGCCTGCTCACAGAGCAGGTTTCCCTGTTCTCTCCCCTGCAGGTCTGCATAAAGCAGACAAGATCCATCTTTCACTCCCTTAGAACCCTGGGATTTACGGGATCCCAGACACCTAGACACACATTCTGAGGCAGTGGCTGCCAGACCCAGCACTTGAAGGTGAGAAGTAGACCAAAGAAAGGATGTATTGCTGGATATATTGTGTGTTTTTTCCCTGACAGGTAGGTTGCCAAAAAATTTTAAAAGCTTTCTCCACTTAGACAAGTTTAGGAAAGTATCTGTGGCTTCTAGAGCCTAGAAATAGAATTACCATGACTTTAGTATTCTAAAGATTTTTAAGACCGTGATAGAACCACTAGAAGAGCTCAACGAAACTAGGTGAAAATGATCCCCTTTCTGAATGAATCACAGAGCTACAAAGGGTTGAACGACCCTTAATTGTCAAGGGAGGCCTAATGTGAACGTGAAGGCTTGAGTGATGTTCGTATCAGCCCTCGCAGGCCCGGCACAGAGCTGGGAGCACCTCTGTGGGGCATAGAGTTCAGGGTACACGCTGGCCCTGTGGAGAGAGGATGGAGGGAGCAGAGGGTGTCCTGGTGATTATTACCAGACACAGGCCTGGGCTGTCCGGGCAAGTGATGGGTTGCAAAAACAGTGCCAGCCAGATCTGGGCAGGTAACACACTGGCCAGGTGGGGTCTCTGGCCAACAGGGGGCTGCCCATCTAAATGGGGCACCTGTCGCTTCCTTCCAGACAACCATTCCCCTGCATGAATCTCACCTAGAGCTGCCAAATCTTCCTATTTTTTAAAAAAGAAATCAATATTTGTATGGGTACTTTTCAATTTCTAAATGTTGCCCACAAATTGAAAAACTCAAGATATCACAAAGACCAAACAGAGCCTCCTAATTTTAGCCGGGAGGTCACCAGTATTTGTTATATCTTTTTTAGGAGCAGAGGCCAGAGTTGCGGCACGGACGCAGCGAAGGACTCTGGGAACAAGGTAAATCTGTGACTCACATGTGCTTTTGTGCCAGAGAGTAAAAACCGGAAGGTGTATGCAGTTCCAAAATTAATGAATTAATCTCTTAATTAAAAATGGTAACGGATGACACACCACCCTTTTTCTACTGGCTCAAAGGGCAGCCTGGAGGCTCTCTGGGCTCCATTTTCCCCTGATTCACTGCCCTGGTGGCTGGGCCTCTTGCCTGGGAACTGAAGTGTCAGCTGTGGCCCTTGCCCACGGAGGCTCCACAGTGCCCACCCTGCTGTGGGCAAGACTGACCCCAGGAAGTGGCAGAAACAGCAGGAGGGAAGAAGAGCAGCCAGGTGGAAATCTCCTGAGCACAGCGCAGCCTCGAAGAGGCTGCCCTTCCAGCCTCCGGACGGCTGCCCATCCTGCCAGCCCAATGCCAGGTCTCCAGCCAGCTGGGTGGCCAGGGACAAAGGTGCAAGGAGGGGGCACAAACCTGCCACTTCCCCTTGGGTCACCCAGAGCTCCCCTTCCAGCTGGCAGGGCTACCCTCCCTGTGGCGGGCACAGCCTGCCCTCCTGTACCCTGGAGGCCGCTGTCTGGGGAAGGCCACTTTGGCCCTGGCCGCAGAGATTTAGCAGCAGCTGTCCACCAGGGGGCGACAGTGGGCCAAGTTTATGGGCTGGGACTCTGGCCTTCCCACTGCCCTGTCCACGCACCTGGGGGCCAGCCAACACTAGGGCTGTAACCTCCAGGTGACCTTCAGAAGAACGTGGGCAGGCAGGAGGGGCTGGAGCTGAGAAGCAGGACGTGGGTAGCCTGGGCCCCTCTTCCCCAAACGGGCACCCCAGCTGCCAGGCCCCAGTCATGCGCCTATATCCACTGATCATGAGGGAAGGGCCCAGAGCCAATGCTTTTAAACACCGAGAAAGAGCTAAATTTAAAAATCTCAGGAAACCCCAAGGAAGGCCTGCTCATCCAGACTGTGTCAGGAGAAGGAACAGAAAGTTCTACTACCGTTCCTGTTCCCCTGGGCTTGTCATCAGTGTTCTGTACACGGTCCCTTCCACAGCTGCCTTGCAGAGGGGAGGGGGTAAAGAAGTGGGAGTGGGGGGGTGGGGGGGAGACCAGCACAGCAGAAGCGCAAATTCAAAAATCTTCATTTACCCCAGACTCTTCCCTTGTGTTGTAATTCCAGCGTTCTGAACATTAATAAACAGACATTTGTTTTAAAAAATAACAGAATATAGCTCCAAGTAAATCTCACTTTGCTTTCTCTAAAATCTGATTTCCTTTCAAGACTCTTTCGGCTGTTGGGCTGGTTTTAGCCATCAAACTAATTGGAGCTTAGTTTTCATCGCAGTGGAGTGAGCAGGAATGAAATCTTATCCTTTAATCATGAAGGAAAATCTCGTCTGGAAGTTGTCTTTGCCTTCTTGGTATGCTCCCTGGCTGCCCAGCAGACTTTCTCTACATCACATCAGCCAATGCCTCGTGGCCACCACTAGCTGCAAAGGATCATGAGGAAGAGGAGGGGGCTATGGGGCTGTCAGGGGCTTGGTGCAAACATGACCCCACAGGGCTGCCCACACTGTTGCCCCAAACAAAATGAGGGTTGTTAGCAAGGAAGAAGAGAGGAAATAATGTTAGGTCAATCAACATGACTGAACACTTCACTTATTCATTTATTCATTGATGAATAAATATTTTTTGAGCATTTATTAAGTTCCGAGCCCTGTGCTAGGCCTTTGGAACACATGAGTAAACAAAAGAAGCAGAGACATCTGACCTCCCAAGGAGCTTACATTCTTGGAGGGGTGAGGGCAATTTTTAAAATGAAGCCTTATAGTTAGTTTTAGAAGTTGACAAATGCTTTTGAGGGAAAATGCAGCAGAGGAGGAGGATAGAGAATGATGGGACTGGGGGTCAGGTTGCAGTTAGATACTAGTTAATCTGGGAAGGACTTCCCAAGAAGGGGCATTTGATCAAAGACCTAAATGTACAAGGGAGCAAGCCATAATCTGGGGGGTGGGGGGGCATTCCAGGCAAATGGAACAGCCAGTGCAAAGACTTGGGGTGGGAGTGGCCCCTACTCGGTTGTGAAACATGAAGGCCAGGATTGATGGAAAGTAGTGAGAGCGTGGAGAGAGTAGCAAAGGGGAGCCATAGCAGGATCTAAAAGCCCACTGTGCATTATAAGGCCACTGTTAAGAATTGGCTTTCACTGTGATGGGGAGTGAAGGAAGGGTTCTAGGCAGGGGAGGTACATGATCTGACTTGTGCTTTCCTGGGATCATTCTGGCTGCTTCATTAAGAACCAGCTGTAGAGGACAAGGGTGGAAGGCCAAAAACCAATACGGAGGCTATTGCAATACTCTAGGCAAAAGATAATTGACTGCTTCAACCAAGGTAGCAACATTCTGCAACACATTAAAAAACTAGAGAGCTATAATACAAAAAAGGAAGGAAGGAAGGAAGGAAGGAAGGAAGGAAGGAAGGAAGGAAGGAAG